>NC_067480.1:16750250-17050250 GCF_947179515.1 Apodemus sylvaticus
TCTTCTCTCTCTCTCTCTCTCTCTCGGCAGCCTCAGGTTTCCTAGGATGGCAACAAGGTCCCTTTGTTTCCAAGTCTGACTCCTGATCCTCCAGCAGCAACCTTGTAAATGCTGGGATTAGAGACATATAGCAACAATTTCTGGGACAATGTAATGCTGGAGATTGAGCCCCAAGGCTTTGTGAATATTCAGAAGTACTCTCCAAACAGAAGTACAGTTGAGCTTCCACTTCTTTATACTTGTTTTGTGTTACTCTTGTTTTCTTAGGACCTGAAAATACACCATTAATATATTTATTGATATCTCTATAAAATTAATGCATGCCCTTTTATTTATACACCTCCTACCTGCAAGTGATTTTTGGTTTGGATCTAAAATTTATGTCTAAAACCATTTGATAAGTCATTTGAGCCACTTTTAGGCTTCAAAACCAAAAATCATCTTTCTTGATGTGGAGAACCACAGTTTATTCTGTGTGATAATAAACTGTCTTCTGAAATTCTCCTACTTTAAATGAACTCTAATGCCATCCACAGGATTCTGAGATTTCATGAAATGTCATGATTTCAAATATTATATGTTCACTTACTGAACTCCTATTTTCTATAATATTCTGAAAATTGATTTATCAGAGACATACTGGACATTCTCCTTGTCTTCTGTGACATCAGTTCCAGAGAGACTCAGAGTTGTTTGTTTATACTCAGCCCTGATCCCAAAACATTCATATCAAAGTAGGAACCTTATACACTGATCAGAATTATATGCAGAAAATTCATGACATCTGTAAATTTTGAAGTGTTCATCACATTTCTTCTTCTTTTCTTTTCAACAAAATAACAAAATCACAGAATAATCCAGACTGGCTTCAAACTCACAATGTTCCAGCTTCAGTACTCAGTGTTGAGATCAACACAGTTATGCCACATTTGTTTGTTGTTCCTTAGAAACATTATTGTGAACATGGGAGCTGAAATTCCAGTATAGCTTCAATTTGTACTGATGTAATTTTAAATTTGTCTGTTTTATCATCTCATAATTTACAAAATATGTTTGTGTGTAAAGGCCTACTATGTTTTATTCATTTTAGTAATCAATAAAAGTTAGAAGACTCAAAATCGAACATAATTTTCTTTCTGCTGAGAACTTTTATTGCATATTTCATTTCTACTTTATTAAGTCACAATATTTACTAATAATTAACATTTGCATGTGTTTTGTGAGTGACTAGGGGACAGGGAGGGAGAGTGAGCATGAGTGAAAGGAAGAAGGAGAGAGAGAGAAAGAGAGAGAGAGAGAGAGAGAGAGAGAGAGAGAGAGAGAAACTGCAGGGGGTCAGAAGAAAGCTTTTAAGACATGGTATTTCGGTTTGTCATGTGAGTTTTAAGGACTGAACTCAGGTTCTCAGATTGATGGCAAGTATCTTTACTCACGGGAGACATTTCATCAACTATAGTGTGAGTACTTTTCTTTTCTTTAATTTGAATTTTATATTTTTATTAATAAAACTGTTCTTTTAGTTGCCCAAATTGGAAGCCTGATTGTGACTTTAGATGTCACCATATCTCAACAAGGTTATCTCTTACCCTTTAACATGAACAAATATTTTTCAAACCACTAAATATTACCAAATTATCTCTAAATGTCACTATTTCACCCCCACTTTCTTTTTCTCCTCTTTCCCCCTTTAACTTTATTCTCTCTGCTACCTTCAAACTACTCTATTAAGATGCACATCTGACTGCAACCCAAGCCCTGGACAGGTTGGGGGCAGAAGGGTCACATGTTTGAGGCCAGTTTGGATTGTACAGCAAGATCTTATCCACCAAAAATAATAGTGAAACCAAATACTACAAATACAGCAAAATACAGGATAAAACAAAGCATATAGCTCTTCAATTTTCCTCATTTTTATAGAGAAATTACGTGCATTATGTGTTATGATCAAATCCTTCCCTATTTTTCCTCAGTTCCAGTTCCTTCTTAACTTCCTTCTTGCTTTTTTCATCAAACTATATATTTGCTAGGATATTCCACAATTTCTATCTCTATGTTCCTTCCACAACTGAGAACATGTCAAAAGTAAGGTATTGTTTTTCTTGTCTGTCAGTCTTTATTGGATAGTTAGGTCACAGACATCCTTGATAACCACTCAACGGATTTAGGTTAGAATAATGCTCTTTCATTATGTATCTGCAGTTAAAACAGGGGTCAATTGGGCTAAACATGTTCTGGACAATCACATAAATGACAAATGTTGCCCCATTTTAATAAATTTAAACTGTAAATGTTACTGTGGGTCCTTTGTTGTTGGCACTTATGCTTTCTCATGACTGAACTGTTAAAGAAGAATTATAATTAAATACACATACTAATAAGTCAAATTTACACTCACATCTATGTGACAATTTCATTTTTTCTTGATTATGGATTCATCATGTATATTCTACAAAGTAAATAGAAGGTTCCTTTTAAAGTTTTGTTGTTTTTGGTGCACAGATACCTACTATGCTATCTAGTTAGTAGTATAGTTAGTTATAGTATTCGCTGTATGGTTAGAGAGCATAATATATACAACTTCAAATTTTGTTGCATATTTAAATTAAAGTGAGAATAAGTGTAGCATCTATACATGTTATGCTAAAATCAACCAAGTAAAATAAGTAAAAGAAAAATTATACCTAGGCTTAAAATTTAACGATAAAAATATTCACTCTTTATATTTGATACAGTCAAACACAGGAAATCATTTGCTGTAATAATTTGAACTGTTTCTCAGTATATCATTCTTATGTACTTAACTTCTCATAATTATAAAAATTGCGTACTTACTCCATGATAATCAGGAGGGCAGGTATACTACAGAGATTAGAAAAAAATGGTTGCAGAAAAGTAAAAAGCAAAAAACAAAGGTAAAGTAAGACATTTGGTATTACATGTTCCAGAAAGTGCATCAATATATTGACCTTCAGTATCCACAGTTGTCAATCCTTCTTTAATGCAAGAACAATTGTAGTACACCTATTAATATTGAAAATAATGTAGAATTTCAGCAACAGTCAGCATATAATAGCCTTATTATTATGAGTGTAAAAATTAAATTCATATTCAAGATACATTTCCTAGGGTTTGTTTCCTATTGCTTTTATACTTTTTTATTTAGTGACATTAAATTTCAATCATCTAATTTCCCCTTCCTCTCCACTACTCAATACTTTTATGTCCTTATTTAAAAATTGTAGCCTCTTTCTATGCTATGTACTGTTACACAGACATTTATATATGTATATATATATATGTATATGTGCACATACACATACACATATATGTATATGTAAATGCAACTTGCTCAGGCTATATAATATTACTTGTATGTACAGTTTGGGGCTGACTATTTGGTATTAGGTAACCATTTTGGTGTGCTCTTTATGGAGAAGTCTATTTCTCTTTTCTCAGTATTCCTTTAAGAAGGTTCTACTACATAGCATGGATCTCACAGAGGTCTTTCTTCCTCTGTATACAGAGTACTAGAATTAAGGCATACACCATCACAACTTAGAATGCCTACTGTTAATGAATTTTCTCATGCTAAACCTATTCTACATTACTTATAAACTGAAAATTAGTTGAAAAGTCTGAGATATTTTATGTGCCACTGAACCACATATAGGCATTGTGGGTATATGATTGTAAATAAGGTAGAGCTAAAATTTTAGAAATACTAGTCACTTATATAAGTTTCATTATTATTGGATGTCAATATACATTAAAGGCAATTAGAGGTAATACAATTATTCATTTTATTAATTAATTATATTTTAACTAGGTTTGAAGTATGGACATTAATCTGACTATGAAAAATTGTGTAGTTATATTAAAATGTTGTGTTGTGTATCAACTTGAACGGAATTGATTTTTACTAAGTAGAGCAGAAACACTGTATCAGAGATAAAATTTTGTAAGACCATTGAGAAACAATTGTAATCCAAATACTGGGGAGGAACACATACACATAAGCACGCATGCGTACAAGCATGCACACATGCATGCCAGCAAACACCCACACACAGAGAAATACACACACCAATAACCCCTCTCACCCCAAGTAAAAAAAAAAAAACATCATTGTGCTTCTCCCACCCCCCAAAAGGACATATGTATTTAGTGAACAATTCTACAAGACTTTCGAAGAAGAGTCAACTCCCATACTCTTCAAATTATTGCCTAAAATGGAAACGGAGACATAGACCAATTCATTTGAGTCTAGAGATACCCTGATATCAAAACTAAATACTCAAGAAAGAAAAATTTTCTTATGCAGTTAGACATAAAAGTTATCAATAAAATACCTGCAAACTAATTTCAAGAACACATTAACCTCTTCCTTTTCAATTTGTATACCTTTGACCTCTTTTTGCTGCCTGATTGCTCTGACTAGGACTTCAAGTACTATATTGAATAGATAGGGAGAGAGTAGGCAGCCTTGTCTGGTCCCTAATTTTAGTGGGATTGCCTCAAGTTTCTCTCCATTTAGTTTGATGTTGGCTACTGGTTTGCAGTATATTGCTTTTGCTATGTTTAGGTATGGGCCTTGGATTCCCAATCTCTCCAAGACTTTTATCATGAAGGGATGCTGAATTTTGTCAAAAGCCTTTTCAGCCTCTAATGAAATGACCATGTGTTTTTTTCCCCTTTAGTTTGTTTATATATTGAATTACATTGATGGATTTCCATATATTAAACCACCCCTGCATCCCTGGGATGAAGCCTACCTGATCGTGGTGAATTACAGTTCTGGTGAATTCTTGGATTCGGTTGGCCAGGATTTTGTTCATTATTTTTGCACCAAAGTTCATGAGGGGGATTGGTCTGAACTTCTCCTTCCTTGCTTGGTCTTTGTTTTGTTTAGGTATAAGTATGATTGTGCTTCATAGAATGAGTTGGATAGTGTTCCTTGAGTTTCTATTTCATGAAAAAGTTTGAAGAGTATTGGTATTAAGTCTTCTTTGAAGATCTGATAGAATTCCCCGCTAAACCCATCTGGTCCTGGGCTTTTTTTTTTTTTTTTTTTTGAAGGGAGACTATTAATGACTGCTTCTATTTCCTCAGGGTTTAAGGGAGTATTTAGATGGTTTATCTGATCCTGTTTTAACATTAGGACCTGGTATGTATCTAGAAAGTTATCCATTTCACCCAGGTTTTCAAACTTTGTTGAGTATAAACTCTTGTAGTAGGATCTGATGATTTTTTTGAATTTCCACAGTTTCTGTTGTTGTCTCTAGAGGGGCCCTGCCAGAGCCCTACAAATACAGAGGTAGAAACTAGCAACCAACTATTGGACTGGGCTTGGGGTCCCCAACAGAGGATCTGTAGAGTGGTACAGAGGTGCTGAAGGGGTTTACAGTTCCATGGTAAGAACAATGACTTTGGACACCCAAACACCCCAAGACTACTAAGGACTGAATCATCAACCAAGGGGTACATGGTTCCAGCCAAAAATGTGGCAGAGGAATGCCTTGTTGGACATCAGTGGGAGGAGTCATCTTTGGTCAGGTAAAGGCTCAATAGAGGCCCCCAACAAAGGGAAACGGACAGGGGTGGGGTGGGGGGAGGTGGGAGTGTGTCCGGTAGAGGGGCATATTCATGAAGGCAGGGGGTAGAAGGAGGGGTTGGGAATCTTTGGGGAGGGGGGCTTTTGGTAGGGGGAAATTGGGAAAGGTTTTACCATTGGCAATGTAAATGAAGAAGATACTCAATAAAAAAAAGAAACTGTAAAACTAGGAAAAAAAAACACATTAAAATGATCAACTATTATGATCAACTAGCCTTCATCCCCCAGATGTGTATATGGTTGGACATATCTCATTAGATGCCTAAAATACTTGACAAAATACAACATCCTGTACAACAAAAGATCCGGACAGTTTAAGGATAAAGGGGACATACCTAAATGTAGCAAAGACAATTTACAGCAAGTCTGTAGCCAAGATCAAATTAAATTCAAGTCTATAGCCAACATCCAATTAAATGGAGAGAAATTCTAAGCAATTGGAATAAAATCAGAAACAAGACTAAGTTGTCAAGTCTCTTCTTAGCTATTCCATAGAATATTTTAGCCTTATTTAGAGCAATAATTCATGGAAGGAGATCAAAGTATGATAACTCAGAAAGGAAGAAGTCAAACTATATTTATTTACAGATGATATAATAGTATATGTCAGCAATCTGAAATCGCTGAGATCATAAAAAAAAAAAAAAAGAAATGTTCAACATCCTTAGCCATCAGGGAAATGCATATCAAAACAACTCTGAAATTTCATCTGTCAGAATCACTAAAAGGTATAATACATAAAGGATGCTCCATCCTACCACAGGGAACTTATTGCTCAACTATGTTCACTGTGGGTTTATGCATAATAGTCAGAAATTACAACTAAGATAGGTAATGCTCAACAGAATAAGAATATGTGGCACATTTACACAATGAAGTATTTCTCAGCTGTTAACAAAAGTGAAGACATGAAATTTGTTGCCAACTGAATGGTACCAAAAAAACTGTGTGAGGTAATCCATACCAACTGGAGAAACATGCTATGTTCTAATTTATATTATCCATTAGCAATGCATAATATCATTAAGTAAATAATAGTCAAGATATAATTCACAAACCCTATAAGTTTAGATAAAAATTAGGACTATAGGGTAGATTCACTGACTTCCTTGAGAAGTTTTTGTTTGTAGGCTGCCTGTTGACGAAGATAGGAGGAAGAGGAATCAGATGGGAAGGGAGTGGAAGAAGAGAGATTGAGGAGCCAAAGTTAGAATTAGGGAGCATTGCGGGTGTTTTGGAAACCTAGTCTGGTGGAGGATTCTTGGAATCTATAAGGATGACCCTCGTGAGGATTCCTAGCAATGGAGAATATGGTTTCTGAACTTGGCTGTATTCAGGCAAGGCTTTCAGTGGTGAGACTGGGTTGTAGTCATTTTAGTTGCTGGCTGAGGGAGTTCTACAGGCTGATGATGAGACAAAAGGTTATTTTCTGAAAATCAACAATGTGGTCCTTTTGCTAAGGAAACATCCACAGAGCTGTTTAAGTATAAAGAGCTTGCCCAGATCCTTCATCCCTACTTCTTGTCAAGAACTTCTCAATGTGAGTCACAATTCCTTTGGAGTCGATTCACTTGTTAATATCAGCTATCTCACCTCCTGATATTTTTATTACAATTTATAAAAGTAGCAAAATTACAGTCATGAAGTAGCATTGAAAATAATTTTGTAGTTGAAGATCACCACAATATGAGGAACTGTAAAATAGGTTCACAGCAGTAGGAAGATTGAGAACCACTATTCTACTCTTTTTTTTTGTACAAGATGATACTCTGTGGGCTACTAATAATACAAAAGGGGATACAACCCAGCCACAAAATACAAGCTTCAATTCTGTCATCAAGGTGTGCTGGGACCATAATGGTGCAGAACTTGTGGTTGTAGCTAACCAATGTTTTGTTTAACTTGAGGCCATGCTAGTAGATGGAGCCCATGACCTACACAGCCCTGGATGCCCAAGACCTGGACACTGCATAGCCCAGAGTCCTACACTAGGTCTCTGCGCATGGCTGGCAGACAAAACAAAACAAAACAAAACAAAACAAAAAACCCAAAAGATTCTTAATGATATTCTGATATACTCATGGTTTGGTGCATTATTCAGTTGTCATCAGAGAGGTCCCCTCCATCAGTAGATAGGAGTAGTGAAGAGAACCTCAGCCTGATGTCTGGCTGGGAGAGACTCTAAATTGCAGGACACATTCTGTACCTCCACTGGCATGTAGGAAAACTCTGCAGTGGAGGGAGAGAATAAATTTCAGGAGTCTGAGGGGATGGAAGATACCAAGAGAACTTGGATAACTGAATTACCAGTGCAGGGCTCACTTGGGTTTAGAGACAGAAGGTACAAGCACAGGGTCTGCATGAGTCTGCACCAGGTCCTTTGTGTTTATGTTACGGCCAGGCAACCTTGGTTTATTCGTGGGACTCATAAGAGTGGGAGGGGTATATCTCTGACAATTTTTCCCTGCTCTAGGGACTCTTTTCTTCCTCTTCAGTTCCCTTGTCCAGCCCCAGTGTAAGGGCTGTTGCCTCATCTTATTGTATCTTGTTTTGTCCTATTTGACTGTTGTCTCTTAGAAGTCTGCTCTTTTTTTTTTAATATTTTTTATTTTCTATATTCTTTGCTTACATTCCAAATGATTTCCACTTTCCTGGATCCCCCTCCAGATATGTCCTTTTTTTAAAGAGGAAACAAATGGGATTGGATCTGGGTTAGAAGGGAAATAGGGGGAACTGTGAGGAGTGAAGGGAAAGAAAAATGGGCAGGGTTTGTTTTGTGAGAAAAGACTTATTTTTTAATAAAACAATTGGAAACATATAGGAAATATTAAAAGGTATAGCACAGTGTAGATGTCCCCTCCTTTCTGTGCTAGGATGCAATTTAAGATGACTGTGGGTATTCCTTCCATCAGTTATACATAACTTCATAATACCTAGGGAAAAGAATCCATGGCTTTTATGTCTTTTATATTCCACATGTAATGAGGGGAAAAAGACTACTTTGACTGAACCTCAACTGACTAGGTGAGCTACAAACTGTACCAGGCATTTTACATTCAGTGCAGGCCACCTAAGTTATGTAAGCTCACCACTGCAGATGAACAAATGTGTGGTTCCCTGGGGATGTGTGAGAGTTCCAAGCCTCTGAAAGACTGTCGCAAAACTCAAGGTGGACTGATCCTGATGAGTGACATCAGACATTATCCTCTGATCAGTACTCCATTTACCTAATTTTTTCCTTTTTGTTATTGGATCGTTTCTTTATTTACATTTCAGATGAAATCCGCTTTCTAGGTTTACCCTATGGAAACCCCCATCCTGTCCTCCCTCCCCCTGCTTCTATGAGAATGTTCTACCACTCACCTACCCACCCACTCCCACGTCCCTGCTCTGGCATTCCCTTATACTGGAACATCTAGGCTTCCCAGGACCAAGGGCTTCTCCTCACATTGATGTTCAATGAGACCATCCTCTGCTACCTATGTGCCTGGAGATGTGTATTATTTGGTTGGTAGTTTAGTTCCTGTGGTTTCTGTTGGGTCTGGTTGTTTGACATTGTTGTTCTTCTGGGTTTCATAACCACTTCAACTCCTTCAGTCCTTTCCTCCATTTGGGACTCTGCTCAGTCCAATGGTTGGCTGTGAGCATTCACCTCTGTATTTTCTAAGCTCTGGCAGAGACTCAGGAGAGAGCTATATCAGGCTCCTGTCAGCATGTACTTCTTGGCATCTACAATAATGTATGGGTTTAGTGTCTATATATGAGATGGTTCCCTGGGGAGAAGGACAGTTTCTGGATGATCTTTCCTTCAGTCTTTGCTCTATGTTTTGTCTCCATATTTCCTCCTGTGCATATTTTTTCCCCTTCTAAGAAAGACTAAAACATCTACACTTTGGTCTTCCTTCTTGTTGTCTGTGAATTTTATCTTGGACATTCTCAGCTTTTGGGCTAATATTCACTCATGAGTGAGTGCATACCATGTGTGTTATTCTGTGACTGGGTTACCTAACTCAGGGTGATATTTTTCAGTTCCATTCATAGGCCTAAGAATTCCATGAAGTTATTATTTTTAATGGCAGGGTAGTACCTCATTTTGTAAATGCACTGCATTTCCTGTATCTACTCCTCTGTTAAGGGACATCTGGGTCCTTTCTAGATCCTGGCTATTATAAATAAGTTTGCTATGAAGATAATGGCACATGTGTCCTTAGTAGGTGCTGGGCTTTTTGCCCCAGCATAGTTTAATGCCAGGACAGGGAAGTGGGAGTGGGTGGGTTAGTGAACAGAGGGAAGAGGGATGTGATACAGGGTTTTCAGGGAGGGAACTGAGAAAAGGGGATAACATTTGAAATGTAAATAAAGAAAATATCTATCAAAAGAAGAATGGGATGATTTACATTCTTCTACATGCTCATTTTCAGTTGAAGCTGCACCATTTGTTGAACATGGTGTCATCATAGGTGTGTGGCCTCATTTCTGTGTCTTCATTTCTATTACATTGTCTTCCTGCCTGTCTCTGTAGCAATACCATACAGTTTCATTACTATTGCTCTGCATAACAGCTTGAGGTCAGAGATGGTGATTCCCCCAGAAGTTCTTTTATTGTTGAGAATAGTTTTCACTATCCTGGGTTTTTTTGTTATTCCAAATGAATTGCAAAATGGTCTTTCTCACTACATGAAGAATTGACTTAAAATTTTGATGGGGATTGCATTGAATTTTTAGATTTCTTTTTGGCAAGATGACCATTTTTATTATATTAATCCTGCCAATCCATGAACATGGGAGATCTTTATATCTTGTGAGATGTTGTTTGAATTCTTATTCAGAAACTTGAAGTTATTGTCATACAGATCTTTCACTAGTTTGGTTAGAGTCACACCAATGTATTTTGTATTGTTTGTGACTATTGTGAAGGGTTTCATTTTCATAATTTCTTTCTCGGTCTGCTTATCCTTTGAATAAAAGAAGTCTTCTGAATTTTTTGAGTTAATTTTATATCTAGCCAATTTGCTGAAGTTGCTTATCTTGGTTAGGAGATCTGTGGTAGAATTTTGGGCTTACTTAAGGATACTATCATATCATCGGCAAATAGTGATATTTTAATTTCTTCCTTTCCAATTTGTGTTCCTTTAACTTTTTTTGTTGTCTAATTTCTCTGGTTATGAATTCCAATACTGAATTGAATAGGTAGGGAGAGAATGCATAACCTTGTCTAGTCTCTGATTTTAGTGGGATTGCTTCAAGTTTTTCTCCATTTTGTTTGATGTTGAGTACTGATTTGCTGTATATTGCTTTTATTATGCTTAGGTATGGCCCTTCTAGATGAATACTTATTCCATTTTGAAGAATCAAATACCATTATGCATTAACAGGCATCATTTGATGCATACACGCACGCGCGCACGCGTACACACACACACACACACACCACATACGTGAAAAACTACATACATTCATTAAAACATTCATACATAAAAAAATAAAAAAAAGAGAGCCTCACAAGGTTAGAGAAGTGGTAGAGTAGGCAATTGCTCTCTACAACAGAACAAGGAATAAATAAAAGAAATTAGTTTTGTGTGTTGGCAGCATTCCTGGTTGTAGGAAGTTTCAAGTCACTGCCATTAGATATGTAATGACTTTTGAGCATATTCAATTTACTTAAGTCATATTTCTCACATTCATGTGAGTTTTCTATAGCTTGTAGTTTCTATGCCAGATGTTTTTGATCATATATATATGATCATATATATATACATATATATACATGATATGATCAAAAGCCATATATATATATACTTACATATACACATACATACACATACACACATACATACACATACACACATATACAAAAGCCATATATATATACATACATACATATACACATACATACACATACACACACATACATACACATATATATATATATATATATATATATATATATGGTAAAGTCTGGTGCACAATCAAAAAACAAGGATCTGGGGATATGGTTCAGTGGAGTGGTAGAGCATTGAATTCGCAAACCCCTATTTTAAAGAGTCATGTCCATATCTGAGTTGCTGTGGAACAAAAATAGGAAAGACCAGGAAAGTATAGAGCAGGTATTTTGAATCTCAGCCAAAGGCATATTTGTTAAGAAAGATCACTCACAGGATAACACTAAGTGACCCTTTGTTGTGTAAAAGGTTGTGATCAGAGTTCACTGAATGCTGCTGAAAGGAAATTTGGTAAACAACAACTAGGTTTTATTTCCATGTGGGTAAAATTAAAATTAAGGAAATCTAGGAAAAATTTTAAAGAGATTTGAGTAAAATCTAGTCACCATGTAGAAATTGTACATGTTACTGGGGAGGAAGGAGCAATAAGAAAATCTACCTTTTCTCTCCTTATCTGTTTAGAAGCACTGCACCCTGCAAAGCAGGGGGAGAAATATTGTTTCTCATCTCGTCCACATATGGAATTATAGACAGTAGTTGTGCAGCCACAGTACTCATTGCACGGAGCTTTGAGATTTCCAATGCTACCAAGGCTGTGAAGTTGAGATGAAACACAATTATAATGCCATAAGTGAAATTGTTAATGTGTACACGAAGGTATCCACAGACTCTATAAATATGCCTTTTCAAGTATTTTTTCACAGATTTGCTCAAGTATAGAAACATAATAAATACACATTTATGAATGTATCAATTGATAGCCCTGGAGCATTGGCCTTGTTCTTATCAATACATCCTGCTTTTTCAGAGGAGTAAAATCCCATTTTCCAACATGCACATGGCAGTTCACAACCATCTGTAACTCCAATTCCATGGAGTCCGATGCTCTCATATGGTCTCTCAAGACACGAAGCATGCATATAATATTGTAACAAACATGTAAATGAATACTCAAACACATGAAATAAACATAAATAAATCTTAAAGTATGTACCATTTGAATTATTTTATGCTGTAATAAAATTTTTACTAGTCTTTAACAAACAAAATCATAACCACCTAAAATGGGCTGACACATCCCCACTTCAAAGATTGACTTTACCACTTTACTACTTAATTACTTACACATTATTACTTAGCACTCTCTTCCTGTTCATCTGTTGGGATTTTATAAAATGTAATTACACCATACTTACATTTTCCTTGCTTTTTCTGCATTACTGTTCTTTATATGTTCTTATAAGGACATATATTTTCCTGAGCCTTATGTAGTATAAGTAGAATATTTAAATAGTATGAAAATTGTTAATGTAACTATGTTAGGATTATTTTATGTGTGTGTGCTTTGTTCAAATGTATGTATATGCACCCTGTGAGTGTAGCACCCATGGAAGCAAAGGAACACCATTGGATCTATTTGGACTAGAGATAACTAGAAACCAAACCTGGGCCTTTGGCAGTAGAACAAGGGCTCTTAAACACTGAAACACCTCTCCAGCTCCCTTTTTAAAATCTTTTTTTCAAATGATTGTCACTTTTACAAAATGGTTTATTGTTAGGATTACAAAAGTTCTTATATCCATAGATCACCAGGGAAACCAGAAAATTAAACACAGATTTCTCTCTCAAAAGATTTGACATATTACCTTTTCTTTCATCCAGAAATCTTCAAATTGGAAGTGACTAATAGGCATTTGTTCTACATTATCTTTTGGGTCAGGCCATAGTTAGCTCTCTCAACCTGGAATAAAGGTGATCTAAATGGTCCTTATATTTCCTGTTCAGCCATCAGATCCCCAAAGCTCCCACAACCAGGACCAAAAGTGACTAGTAGCCTACTAGCCTACATAATCTCTCTCTCTCTCTCTCTCTCTCTCTCTATATATATATATATATATATATATATATATATATATATATGTGTGTGTGTGTGTGTGTGTGTGTGTGTGTGTGTGTGCGTGTGTGCATGTGTGTGCATGTGTGTGTGTGTGTGTGTACTCTCTCTCTCTCTCTCTCTCTCTCTCTCTCTCTATATATATATATATATATATATATATATATATATATATATATATATATATAAAATCATGACTATAGTAGATCCTTCTTTATATCAATAAGCTAGTACTGGCAATCTATCTTTATAACCCATCTTCTTGGGATAAATGACAAAGACCCTGAGTTGAGTTTCAGTGGAATTAGGCTTCTTGGTGCACTGGGAACTTTATTACACAAAGAAAGTTTTCCCCCAAATTCTGTTTTAGTATGCTGATATTAAACAGCCTGACATTAGAGCTCCTGAAGTTTGATTCAGGTTGATGAAATAAATCTGAACCAAGTTTTCATTCTAACTTCTTAAGAATCCATACCCGAAACATAATCTTCACATCAAATGTGGTACAAGAAGAATGGAGGAGTGGCCCCTGGTTCTGCAAAGACTCAGTATAGCAGTATAGGGCAAAACCAGAACTGGGAAGTGGGAAGGGGTGGATGGGAGAACAGGGGGAGGGAAGGGGGCTTATGTGACTTTCAGGGGTGGGGGGGGGGGGCTGAAAAGGGGAAATCATTTGAAATGTAATTTAAAAATATATCGAATTTAAAAAAAAGAGGACAAAAAAAGAATCTATTTTTCTCTCTGCTCTGACACCTACAAAGTCCTCTTCAATTGGTCCAAAACATGAAGTACAAAATCCATTGAGAATGTAAGAAAAAAATTCTTTAAATTTATGTTAGGGATTTAGGATACTTGGGCCTCTCACAGATAAGGGTTCTTCACTCGAGAGAGTGGTACTTACTTGGTACTAACTTCTCAGTCTTTCTGGAAAATCATTTTGTACAATTATTGAAAATGTTTTTAAGATCCAGAAGACCAAAACATTCAGAGCTAATCTGAATGCAAAAATAGTCGATGGGAGAAAAAAACCCTGAAAAATATTTTGTAAAAATCAGCTAGATGATAGTAGGGTAGGTAGGTAGATAGATAGATAGATAGATAGATAGATAGATAGATAGATAGATAGATGGATGGATGGTGGTTGGATGGATGGATGGATGGACTGATGGACAGATGGATAGATAGATAGAAAGAAAGAAATATAGATAGATAGATAGATAGATAGATAGATAGATAGATAGATAGATATAATTTTGTACCAGACACACCTTGACAAGGCATGCAGAATGGATTCCAAATCTCCTAAACTTCTAGGCCAGTTACACAAGTTACAAGTTCAGGGCTTACACTTCTCATGATCTGACCATAACTCATAATTGCCTGCCTCCTGTCACCCCTTCCTGACAGAACCCAGTAGTGCAGAGAAGCAACACCTGAGTTCCAAATAATGATAGGTAGAGCTCAGGCACCTGCAACAGGAGCTTAGTTTTTGTTTACATTTGTTTATTTGTTGTTTTTCCCTCAAAGCAGGAATAGTTCAATATCAAGGTGCCTTCATGAGAAAGTTTTCCCTCATACCAAGAATCACCCACTATCAGTGTCTCCATGAAAAAAAAAATAGCAAAAGAGCTCTACTTCAAGTACAAGAACAATTTACACTAAGAGATAAATCGCTTAAGCTGATGGTGATTGAATTTACTGAGTTGTTGGTCATTCAGTTTATGGAGGACATTTTGTTTTCCTGATCTTCAAATCAATGTTTAAGTTAGTACTTAGCTTTTGTGGTAGATAAACTATATGAACAAAATTTAAATTTGGGGGGCTAAATTGATTTTGATATTGTCTTTTCTGCTTATCACTACCGAGGATTTGAATCTGCTCTTTTGGTGGATTTCTGGAGGCACATGATTAAAAATAGGAAGAAATTTAGCACCTAAAACACAGCACAAATTTGAGGCTCAACGTTAAATGACCTCATGTATAAAGTAATGCATGAATGACAGTGATGCCCTGAGAAGAAACTGACCTAACTTCAGAGAAAGTGAACACTGAAGAGTAATTGTGAATGTAGAGATGGTATAGTGAATGGTAAAACTTGTCATGATATACTTTAGGTTCCTGTTGAGTCAACAGATTTTGGAAAGGATGAGAGTAGTTTGGGTACAAAATATGAGAAGAGACAAAATGGCTTCAGACTCCTGAGTATGATACAAGTTGACAAAGTCCACCACAGCTGGAATTTTAATCTAGTCCTTTTGTGGTTCATTTCTCTAATTTCATGATACCTGCAGGGATATCCTAAGTTCCTGGTTGAAATTCTGCTAGCAGCATGTAAGAGCTTCAAATGTTCTCCACATTACTTATAAGGATATGATTTCATTGATTTATACATTCTGATAAGGGGCAGTTTCCTAGTGACCAATGGGAGTGAATTAATTTCTATCTGTATATTTTCCATGTATATAAAATCATTATTTGATGAAATGGTTTCAAATTATTTGTCCAGTTTTTGTTATGACATTTCTAGTTACTAATTATACCACTCTTAAATATTTTATATGATCAGAAACAAGTCTTTTGTATATATGCCAATATCTCTTACACCCTAATTTTTAAAAGAATCCTTGACTCTAAGAGTTTAGCAGCTCTCCTTTATACATATAATAAATGGGACAAGAAAGAATACATGGAAACAAAACCCTTTACAATAGCCATGAATAATATAAAATGTTTTGGTGTAACTCTAACCAATAAGTGTAGGATCTGTCTGACAAGTACTCTAAGTCCCTGAAGAAAGAAACGAGAAGGTATCATAAAACAGAAAGATCTCCCATAGTTATGGATGGGAGAAAATGGCCATCTTACCAAAAGCAACCTTCAGATTCAATGCAATCCCCATCAAAATTCCAACACAATTTCTTATAGAGGTTGAAAGAGAAACTCTTAGCTTCATATGGAAAAAACCCAGGATGGCTAAAACAATCCTGAACAATAAAAGAACTTGCAGAAGAATTTCCTCTGTTGTACTACAGTGACCTCAAGCTGTATTACAGAGCAGCAGTGATAAAAACTGCATGGTACTGGTACAGAATCAAACATGTTGGTCATTGAAATGAAATCTAAGGTCCAGATATAAACCAGCATACATATGGACACTTGATTTTTGAAAAAAGAGTCCAAAACCATACAAAGGAACTATGAAAGCATCTTCAATAAAGGGTGATGCTCTAACTGGATGTCTACATTTTAGAATAATACAAATAGATACATATTTATCATCCCACACAAAACCCAAGTGCAAACAATTCAAGATTCTCAACATAAAGACATACATAAAAAACTCAAGACAGTAGACTCCAGAGAACCAAATAACCCTAGTAAAAATGGGCATAAAACTAAACAGAGAATTCTGAAACTGCAGAATCTCCAATAGCTGAGAAGCACTTAAAGAAATGTTCAACATTTCTTAGTCCTCAGGGAACTGCAAATCAAATGATCCTGAGATTCCACCTACAACCAATCAGAATGGCTAAGATCAAAACTTCAGGTGACAGCAGATGCTGGTGAGGATGTGGAGCAAGAGGAATACTTCTCCGTTGCTGCTGGGACTGCATGCTGCTAACAAAACCGTAGAAATTGATCTGGCAGTTCCTCAGTTCTATGTGGTGACCCAGTTATACCAGTTATACCACTACTGGGCACATACCTAAAAGATGCTTCACTATGTTCATAGCAGCATGATGTATAATAGCAAAAAGATGGAAAAAAACCCAGGTGTCCCTCAACAAAAGAATGGATAGAGAAAATTTAGAACATTTACACAATGAGGTACTACTCAGGTATTTAAAAAATGACTTCATGATATTTGCAGGCAAATGTATTGAACTAGAAAATATCCTGAGTGAGGTAACCCAGACACTAAAAAGTCACATGATATGTACTCACTGATAAGTAGATATTAGTCTAAAAGTTCAGAATACCCACAATACAACACACAGATCATATGGAGCTTAGGAGGAAGGATGACTAGGGAGTAGATAGTTTATTCCTGCATAGAGGAACAGGATGATCTCAGGAGATGGAGGGAGGGGAGAACTGAGAGGGAGAGAAGACTGGAGGAAAAAAAGAGGGGCAGGATCAAGTACTAGGAAGGGAGGTACAGAGTGTCAGGGAATCAAATAAAATTATGTAGCAGTAGTGCATAAGAAACTGGGGGTAGCCACTGGAGTTTCCCAGATAAGAGGGAAGCAAGAATCTCCCAAGACCCAAAAGGGATGAGTTTAGCTGAAATTATCAGCAAAGGGGAGGTAGAAACTGTAGAGCCAAACTCCAGTAGATGGTCACAGGGCCCCCCCCCCCCAGCCATCTCAAAGTTTTTAACCCAGAAATGTTCCTGTATGTAATGGCTATTCCTGGTTGTCAACTTGACTATATCTGGAATGAACTACAGTCTAGAATTGGAAGGCTCACCAGATCCTAAGTTTCTGGCCTGGATCTTGGCATGGAGAACTTGAAGCATAGTGGCTAAGACAAGGAGATCTCTGAGTTCAAGATCATTTGGGATTAAAGGCAGGGAGGCACACGCCTTTAATCTGGACCACACCCTCTGCTGGAGACCTACAGCCTTTAATCTGGGCTACACCCTCTGCTGGAGATATATAAGGACACTGGAAGAAGGAAGATTCTCTCTCACTCTTCCTTGCCTGCTTGCTTTGTGGGACTGAGAAACTGCTACATCCTTGGACTTCCATCCACAACTGCTGCTGATCATTGTTGGGGAGTTGGACTATAGACTGTAAGTCATTGACAAATTCCCTAACTATATAAGACTATCCATACGTTCTGTGACTCTAGAGAACCCAAACTAATACACTGTCGAAAGGAAAGAAAGACAGGGACAAAAAATGAAACAGAGACTGAAGGAAGGGCTGTCAAGGTATGGCTCCACCTGAGGATCCATCTTGTTTGCAGACACCAAACCCCAACACTGTTTTTGTTGCAAAGAGGAGTTCACTGACAGGAACTGGATGTGGCTGTTCTTCTGGAAGCTCTGCCCAGTGTAGATGCTTAGAGCCAACCATCAGACTGAGCTTGGGACCCTGTTCAGGGAGCTGGTGGAAGTACTGGAGGAGCAGAAGCGTATTGCAACCTTGTAGGAAGAACAATGTTGGCTGCCTGGACCAGCTAGTACTCCAAGGACTAGACCAACAACCAAGGAGTGTGTATGGCTCCAGATACATATGTATCAGAGGATGTTCTTGTCTAATATTAATGGATGGAAGACCCTTGGTCCTGTGGATGTTTGATGCCACAATATAGAAGGATGCTGGAGCAATGCTGCAGGGAGTGAGTGCGTAGGTAGGGGAGCAACCTCATAGAGGAAAAGGTTACGGACCAAGGGCAGATGTTGAATTGGGGATTGAGGAGGAATTAACTGGGACAGGGGATGTCATTTATGATATAAATGAATGGAATAATTAATAAAGAATAATAGAGTAAATCTCATGGAAAAGAATGTATGAATTACCCTTGAACAGAATGGTATAAGAGACAATTTCCTAAACACAAATTTCTCACACTGTAATATTCAAATTTGATAAATGTGACATCATAAAACTGCAAAGCTTCTGTAAGGCAAGGACACTGTTAATAGAACATATTAGGAGCCTATAGATAGAGAAAAGATCTTCAATCCAACACCTGACAGAGGGCTAATATACAAAATTTACAAAAAACTCAAGAAGTTAGAAACCAACAACCCAAATAATCCAATTGATAAATGATGTGCAGAGCTAAACAGAATTCTCAACAGAAGAATCTTGAATGACAAGAAAAAATTTTTCAAAGTCCTTAGTCATCAGGGAAATGCATACCAAAACAAGACTTGATTATGCACCCATCAGAATGCCTAACATCAATAACTTAAGAGATCATATGGAGTCAGCTTTGTTTTCATATGAAGTCATCCCTGGCAAGGATGTGGAACAAGGGGAAATTTCATTGCCGGTAGAAATATCAACTTGTACAACCACTATAGGCATCAATTTGGTGGTTTCTCAGAAAATTAAAACTCAACAGTACCACTCTTGGGCATATACCCAAATGATGCTACAACATCCCACAAATTTACATGCTCAGCTATTTTCATAATATATTTATTTATTCATAATGTTCAGAAGGTAGAAACAACCTAGCTGTCCATCACCTGAAGAATGGAGAAATAAAATGTGGTGTATCTACTCAATCGTATATGATTCAGCTATTAAAAAACAAAGACACCATGCATCTTGCAGGCAAATGGATGGAACTTGAAATATCATCCTGAGTGAGGTAATCCAGTCGCAAAAAATATGCATGGTATGTACTCACTTATAAGTGGATAGTAGCTGTAAAATACATGTACCATGCTATACTCCACAGGCTGAAAAAAGCTAAATAAGAGAAAGACCCAGGAGAGAAAGCTTGAATTTCATTCAGAAGGGGAATAAAATAACAATAAGAGGAGATGGAAGGAAGGAACTAGGTGGAAGAGTGATGGGGAGGGTAGTAGAGGTTCAAGATCAGGTGTGGAGAAGAACAGGAGAGATTGCTAGATGACCATAAAAATGAATGGAAATGTACAACTAATAGGGAAGAGAAGGTCCAGGATGAGGCAGAAATCTGAGATGAGGCCTATGAATCAATGGGGGGTGGGTGACCTTATCTGTGACTCACAACATTAGAGATATGGAAGCTGAAGAGGCTACCTGCTATAGCCAGGCAGGAACCCAGTGAAGTAATAGAGACACCACCCACAAAACTTCCAACTGAACTTTTCCCTTTCTACAAGAAATGCTGGCATGGGGAATGGAGCAGAGCCTGAGGGAATAGCCCAACTTCAAACCTATTCCATAGGTTATCCCAATCCATAACTCTATTAATGATACTCTGTTATGCTGCAGACAGGAGCATGTTATCCTGAAAGAGGCTTCACAAAGCAGCAGGCTCAGACAGATAGAGATACCCACAGCTAAAGAATGGATGGAACTTGGGGACTTTTATGGAAGAATAGGAGGAAGGATTGTGGGTTCCCTAGGGGATAGGGACTCCATAGAAAAACCAAGAGAGTCAATTAACCTGGACCCTTGGGGTTCTTCCAGTATGAATCACCAAACAAAGAACATACCCAAGCTGGACCTAGGCCTACCTGCAGAAGTAGTAGCTTGGTTTTTATGTAGATTCTGAACAAATGGAACAGGGACTATCCCAAATGCTGCTACCTGTATACGGAGTATGTTCTTCTAGCTGGGCTTCCATGTCTTGCCTCCAGGGAAGAAGAATTACCTAGTCTCATAGAGACTTGTAATGCCAAGGTGGGAGGAGTACCAAGGGATGGCCCAATATAGTCAGAGGAGAAGGGAAAGGGGGATGTGGGAAAGATTGTGCGATGCAGTGACTGGGGGACTGGGCAGTGAGCAGGATATAAAATGAATATGTAAAACAAAACAAAACAAAATTAAATTAAAAAAAAAAAAAGTAGTGACGATCTTCGATCTTCGCTCCCAGACAGACAGGACAGGCAGCTCCAGGTACAGAGATATCCTGAGTTTAACATCACTTGGGAAACAGAACTCCAGGCTTCTCCCTGTGCCCCAGACCTGGGTAGCTCTGCAGTTCGTCTCTGTGTCAGCCTGTTATGGGTCATTTGCCCTGCAGAGCAATTGGCACTTGGAGGGGCTCCCCGCAGACATCTTTGCTCCCAGTCCGACAGGACAGGCATCTCCACGTACACAGAGACAACCCCGAGTATAACATTGTTTGGGGCAAGGCACACCAGGGCTCCAACAGCACCCAAGAGTAGGGCAGCCCATCAGCAATCTGTGCCAGGGAAAACACAGTCATTCAGAGGAGCAGAAATAGCCTTATAGGCTTACAGGAGGTTCAAGCACCAGGCAGTGACAACTTCTGGAGGACCCTGTTATACCACTCCTGGGCATCAGCAGAGCCTCTCAGGAGACAGGTATATCATGCTCCTTTCAGCATACCCTTCTTGGCATCCAAAATAGTGTATAGGTTTAGTGTCTATATATGGAATGGATTCCCAGGTGGAGCAATCTCTGGATGGTCATTTCACTAGATGCTGAAAAAGCATTTGACAAAATTCAGCATCCATTCATGCTAAAAGTCTTGGAAAGAACAGGAATTCAAGGCCCATACCTAAACATAGTAAAAGCAATATACAGCAAACTGGTAGACAACATCAAACTAAATGGAGAGAAATTTGAAGCACTCCCACTAAAATCAGGGACTAGACAAGGCTGCCCTCTCTCTCCATATCTTTTCAATATAGTACTTGAAGTTCTAGCTAGAGCAATTAGAAAACATCATGAGGTCAAAGGGATACAAATTGGAAAGGAAGAAGTCAAACTATCACTATTTGCAGATGATATTATAGCATACTTAAGTGACCTAAAAAACTCCACGAGAGAACTCCTACAGCTGATAAAGAACTTCAGCAAAGTGGCTGGTTATAAAATCAACTCAAGCAAATCAGTAGCCTTCCTATACTGAAAGGATAAGCAGGGTGAGGATGAAATTATAGAAATGACACCTTTTACAATATATATAAAATATCTTGATGTGATTCTAACCAGTATTGGTATGATTGCTTGGTGCCACAAACAATATAAAGTATCTTGGTGTTACTCTAACCAAACAAGTGAAAGATCTGTATGACAAGAACTTCAGGTCTCTGGAGAAGGAAACTGACGACCTCAGAAAATGGAAAAAACTTCCATGCTCCTGGATTGGCAGGATTAATACAGTAAAAATGGCTACCTTGCCAAAAGCAATATACAGATTCAGTGCAATCCTCATCAAAATCCCAACTCTGTTCTTTATAGAGTTATAAAGATCAATTCTCAAATTCATCTGGAATAACAAAACAAACAAACAAACAAAACAATACAAACAACCCCCCCCCAGGATATCTAAAAGTATTCTCACCAGTAAAAGAACTTCTGGGGGAATCAGTATGCCGGACCTCAAGCAGTACTACAGAGCAATAGTGTTAAAAGCTGCATGGTATTGGTACAGTGACAGGCAGGTAGATCAATGGAATAGAATTGAAGATTCAGAAATGAACCCACACACCTATGGTCACTTGATCTTCGACAAAGGAGCTAAAACCATTCAGTGGAAAAAAGATAGCCTTTTCAACAAATGGTGCTGGTTCAACTGGAGGTCAGCATGCCGAAGAATGCAAATCGATCCATTCTCATCTCCTTGTACTAAGCTCAACTCCAAGTGGATCAAGGACCTCCACATAAAACCAGACACACAGAAACTAATAGAAAAGAAATAGGGGAAGACCTTTGAGGACATGGACATAGGAGAAAATTTCCTGAACAGAACACCAATAGCTTATGCTCTAAGATCAAGAATTGACAAATGGGACCTCATAAAACTACATAGTTTTTATAAGGCAAAGGACACTGTCTAAAGGACAAAACAGCAACTAGCAAATTGGGAAAAGATTTTTACCAACCCTACTTTCCGCAGAGGGCTAATATCCAATACATACAAATAACTCAAGAAGTTAGACTCCAGAGAGCCAAATAACCCTATTAAAAATGGTGTACAGAGCTAAACAAAGAATTTTCACCTGAAGAATTTTGAATGGCTGAGAAGCACCTTAAGAAATGTTCAACATCAGTAGTCCTTGGCAAAATGCAAATCAAAACAAACCTGAGATTTCACCTCATGCCAGTCAGAATGGCTAAGATTAAAAGCAGCAGGTGTTGGTGAGGATGTGGAGAGGAGCACTCCTCTACTGCTGGTGGGATTGCAAGCTGGTACAACCATTCTGGAAATCAGTCTGGTGGTTCCTCAGAAAACTGGGCAGGATACTTCTGGAGGACCCTGTTATACCACTCCTGGGCATATAGCCAGAGGATTCTCTGGCATGCAATAAGGACACCTGCTATACTATGTTCATAGCAGCCTTATTTATAATAGCCAGAAGCTGGAAAGAACCCAGATGTCCCTCAGTGGATGAATGGATACAGAAAATATGGTATATTTACACAATGGAATACTACTCAGCAATTAAAAAACAATTCATGAAATTTTTAGGCAAATTGTTGGAACTGGAAAATATCATCCTAAGTCAGGTAACCCAATCACGAAAGAATACATATGGAATGCAGTCATTGATAAGTGGATATTAATTAGTCCAGAAGCTCTGAATACTCAAGACACAATTAACATATCAAATGAATTCCAGGAAGGAAGGAAGGAAGGAGAGGTCCCTGGTACTGGAAAGGTTTGATCCAGCATTGTATAGATATATCAGGACAGAGAAATGTCCTGATTTCTGTACAGGGGTTGACTAGGGAACCAATGTAGGGTGTTGATTTGGGAACGGGCAGAGGGTCGAAGGATTATGGGACTTATGGGGTGGGGGAAACCAGGAAAGGGGAAAGCATTTGGAATGTAAACAAAGAATGTAGAAAATAAATAAAAAAAGAAGGTTGTATGTTAAAAAAATCAAAAGTAGTGACATTAATATCATGTTCTATAGCTTCATGGTCAGGTCTAGTAGCATTTATTGAATAGTGGTTTGTCACATGCTATCCCATTATAGTTGAAAGTGCTATTATTCCCTATTATCATTTTACTTGCTCAGTCTTTTTTTTTTTTACAGTTACATTTATATTGTTCAATATTTAATATGAACTCATGTCAAGCCTTTGGAACTTTGGATATTTAATCTAAAATGTCTATATGCATGCTCAAATATATTTTAAATCTATTCTGTGATATCTACAAGATAACCCCATCAGTTCAAGAATGTAAGGTAAAACAATGTTACAGATATTTTAGTAAAATCTGTTTCTTGCTGCACACCTTGACATAAAGTTCTACTATGGATCATAAATCACTAATAAATGCATGATAAACAAACATATCTCTATGAGATATATCCTCTCAATATAAGAAGAAATAACATACTTGGTATTTCATATACATCATTAATAATTCAAAAATTATTTAATTTTACAGTTATTGAATTATTAGTATAGAAAATATCCCTTCAGTTATGACTAATATATGGAGTTTACAAACATATATTTACCCATCATAATCATCATTGATTCCAGGAAACTTTGCTGTTTCACAATTCACAGAAATCAGAAATAGGAAAAGTAAAACGGATAAAATAGATGCTGCTGATATAAATTTCAATTTGTTCTTAATATTCATTTTCAATTTGTAAACAACATAACCTCCAACAAAACGGCCAACCATACATCCTGGAAATATAAGCACTCCTGAGAAAGGAAAATAAAATACTGTTAAACATAATCTATTGAGAGTTTCTAAAAATTACACATAGATATCATTCCTTCTAGTCTAGCAAAGATTTTAAAACAGCCAAGAAACAGAAAGCATACCAAGATGTGGTATTTGAAAAAATCTGGCCATTATGATATACACAACCCTGTGAATGTTTATGGAGACATTATAGGTCTACAGGATCTGATATAGGTGGTGATGTTTACATCTCAAACACTGAGTACCTAAACAAGCCAGGAACATAGTCCATGCCATACAGAAATCAGGAGTTGTCTTACTGAGATATATTATTACTGATCCACTTGAATGTATGGTGTATATCTAGAGACTTAATTAAAATAATAGGATGATAGGATAAGCCAACTCACTGAGATCTCTCATAGATGGTCAACATGAATATTTTTATAATAATCTGAGACTCTAAAGTGCCCCATAATAATGTGTGTTTTTTTTCCACTTAAGCATAAATATCACAAAGAGGAAATCACAAAATAATATGAGCTGGAACAAACGAAAAGAAGAGAAATAGAAAAGTAAGTATAGCATAGTAAATTTCCACACTAATACAATCCAGTCAGCTCCAAATGTAGGTCACTGTGAATAAATTTAAGATAGAAAACAAAATACCAATAACCACACAGACACAAGATTAAATCATGCCATAATAAATACATAAAAATGAAATGTTTCTCAAAAATGGGAAAAATGAAGGAAAAGGAAGAAGTGATGTTTGAGCAAATCAAACAAATAAAATGTGGGCAATATAATGAAACACACAATTGTTAAAATAAAATTTCAAGTTCAGGTCCACAGTGATGGTATAGGGATACTCAGGAATAGCTTTCTCTTCCATGGACTGGAAAGAAAATAATAGACTTGGAACTTGTCATGGAAGGAAGAGTGGGAGAGAACTGGAAGTTGTCTGCACAGAAAATAAAACCTAACACATCCCACACACTATGGAGAATGACAAAGCAAGGTGAGCAAATACCCTTGCTCCTCAAATAGAAAAACTTAAAAGAGAGGTGAACTTCTTGTTCCTAGGCAGGAAAGTGGGAGTAGAGGGCAAAACATGGCACTGAAGGCTGCACCCTGCCGACAAAAAGCCTAGATACATACCAGGTTTGGAGGATAAAAACAAGCCAGCTTCAGGACAGAAATTACCAGGAAGGTCAGTGAAAACTCAGTTATAGAGCTGCCTGGAGGGAGGTTCTGTTGTTAGGGACTCAGCCATTTACAGACTGGAAATCCAGGCATGCTCTGAGACTTCTCAGAACAACCTCAGTCTTCTCATGAACACCTCAGTGCATATCTGGGTAAGCAACCATTCCAGGTGATTAGACAATTATAACTTGGGCAAGTGTATTAGGCTCAACACATGGACAGATGTATGTTTACACACACTGTGTTCCAGCACACAGTGTAGGAGGTGTTCCAGGCATTTTTCATTTCTTGGATGTTTCCTGTGACTCAGTTTACTAAAGAACAAATGCCTTCAGAGGAACTATGCACCAATTCAGCATGGTCCATTGACTTTCCAAGTTTACTGTACAGTAAGAAGAGCTCCCTGGAGCACACTGTCAAAATATTCATTGCACGGAGTAACACTTTCTAAGTGAAGATAAACCTAAAATAACATATATCCTCCTATGCCCTTGTTGCTAGATGGGCTTACTGCTCTACCATCAATATTCATGGGCAGGGCATTGCATACTTAACAAATTTCGAGAGTATAATCAATGTGGAGAGTACAGTCTGTGTATTTGTCAGGTGTTAGGCACAACCTTGTTTTGATCCCATTAGTTTGCTGACAATTGAGAAGAATTAGAAAAATATGAAAATGCCTTCTGCTATTCTCATCTTATTCATTGGGAATTTTAACTCTAGAAGATCCAGAGAGATCTTGGCAAGGAAAATGCTTTCTCTTATCTATTTACATTTTAACATTTACTCCATCTATTTACATTTTAATATTGCCATTTCATTTCTTTTTATTTTCATACTTTTTTTCACTTTGAGTTTTCTCTTTACCCTTTTGTCTTTTCATATTTCACTCTTTATTCATTTTATTTCCATTTTTATCATTTTAATGTTTCTTTTGTTCTTTTTTATTGGAATTTTTTTTTTTTTGGTTTTTTGAGACAGGGTTTCTCTATATAGCTCTGTCGTGGAACTCACTGTAGACCAGGCTGGCCTCAAACTCAGAAATCCACCTGCCTCTGCCTCCCAAGTGCTGGGATTACAGGTGTGCGCCACCACTGACTGGCTTATTGGATATTTTAATTATTTACATTTCTAATGGTATTCCTTTTTCTCATTTTCCCTCCAGAAACCCCATATCCCATCTTCCCTCACCATGCTTCTATGAGGTTGCTCCCCAATATACCCACCCATCTACTCACACATCCCTGTTCTGCCATTCCATTACACTGGGGTGTCAAGGCTTCCCAGGACCAAGGATTTCTCCTCCTGTTGATGTCAAACAAGGCCATTTCCTGCTACACATGCAGCTGGAGACATGGGTGCATCCATGTGTATTCTTTGGTTGGTAGATTAGTTCCTGGGAGCTCTGGGGCTTTGGGTTATTTGATATTGTTTTTCCTATGGGTTTCAAGCCACCTCAGCTCCATCAGTCCTTTCTTTAACTACTCCATTGGAGACCCTGTGCTCAGTCTAATAGTTGGCTGCAAGCAGAACATCAACCCCTGCATTTGCCAGGCTCAGCAGAGCCTCTCAGGAGACAGGTATATCATGCTCCTTTCAGCATACCCTTCTTGGCATCCAAAATAGTGTATAGGTTTAGTGTCTATATATGGACTGGATTCCCAGGTGGAGCAATCTCTGGATGGCCTTTCCATCAGTCTCTGCTCCATGTTTTGTCTCCATATTTCCTCCTGTGAGTATTTTGTTACCCTTCTAAGAAAGCCTGAAGCATCCACACTTTGTTCTCCCTTCATCTTGAGCTTCACATAGTCTGTGAAGTGTATGTTGGCTATTCAGAGCTTGTAGGCTAATATCCACTTATTAATGAATGTGTAACATGTGTTTTCTTTAGTGACTGTGTTAACTCACTCAGGATATTTTCTCATTCTATCCATTTGCCTAAGAATTTCATGAATTCATTATTTTCAATAGCTGAGGAGTAATCCATTATGTAAACGGACCACATTTTCCGTATCCATTCCTCTGTTGAAAGACAATTGGGTTCTTCCCAGGTTCTGGCAATTATAAATAAGACTTCTATGAACATAGTGGAACATGTGTACTTGTTATATTTTGGAGCATATTTTGGGTATATGGCCAGGAGTGGTATAGATGATTCCTCAGGTAGTACTATATCCAATATTCTGAGGAACCATCAACTGATTTCCAGAGTGGTTGTACTAGCTTGAAGTCTTACCAACAATGGAGGAGTTTTGCTCTCTCTCTACATCCTTACCAGCATCTGCTGTAACATGAGGTTTTGATCTTAGCTAGTCTGACCGGTGTGAGGTGGAATCTCAGGGTTATTTTGATTTGCATTTCCCTGATGACTAAGGATGTGGAACATTTCTTTGGTGTTTCTGAGCCATTTGATATTCCTCAGTTAAGATTGAAATCACAGAAATGAACCCACAAACATATGTTCACATAATATATGACAAAGGAGCTAAAACCATTCAGTGGAAAAATGCATTTTCAACAAATGTTGCTGGTTCAACTGGAGGTCACCATATAGAAGAATGCATATCAATACATTCTTATCTCCTTGTACAAAGCTCAAGTTGAAGTGGATCATATACCTCCACATAAAATCAGATACACTGAAACTAATAGAAGAGAATGTTGGGAATGTAAAATTAACTCAACACCCTTCACAAATAAAATACCTTGGTGTGACTCTAAACAAGTGAAAGATCTGTATGACAAGAACTTCAAGTCTCTGAAGAAAGAAATCAAAGATCTCAGAAGATGGAAAGATCTCTCATGCTTATGGATTGGCAGGATTAATATAGTAAAGTGACCATCTTGCCAAAAGCAATCTACAGAGTCAATGCAAATTCCAACTCAATTCTTCACAGAGCTAGAAAGAGCAATTTGCAAATTCATCTGGAATAACAAGAAAGCCACATAGGGAAAACTATTCTCAACAATAAAAGAACTTCTTGTGGAATCACCATTTCTGACCTCAAGCTGTATTACAGAGAAATCATGATAAAATCTGCATTGTATTGGTACAGTGACAGTCAGGTAGATCAATAGAATAAAATTGAAGACCCAGAAATGAAACCAAACACTTATGGTCACTTCATCTTTGACAAAGGAGCTAAAAGCATCCAGTGTAAAAAAGACAGTATATTCAATATATGGTGCTGATTCAACTGTCAATTAGTACATAGAAGAATTCATTTGTCAATTATTAATTTCAGCACATAAGCCATTGGTGTTCTGTTCAGGAAATTTTCCCCTGTGCCTATGTGTTCCAGGCTTTCCCGCACATTCTCTTCTATTAGACTTAGTATATCTGGTTTTATGTGGAGATCCTTAATCCACTTGGACTTGAGCTTTGTTCAGAGAGATAAGAATGAAGCAATTTGCATTCTTCAAGCTGGAAAGAACCCAGGTGTTCCTCATCAGAGGAATGGAAAGAGAAACTGTGGTACCTTTGTAGAATGGAGTACTCCTCAGCTATTAAAAACAATTAAGTCATGAAAAATTTCAGGCAAATGACTGGAACTAGAAAATATCATCCAGAGTGAAGTAAGCCAATCACAAAAGAACATACATGGTATGCACTCACTGATAATTAGCCCAGAAACTTAGAACACCCAAGATATAATATAGAGACCAGTGAAGCTCAAGAAGAAGGAAGACCAAAGTGTGTATACTTTGGTCCTTCTTAGAAGGTGGAACAAAATACCCATGGGAGGAAATACAGAGAAAAAATGTGGACCAGAGACTGATAAGAAGCTATCCAGAGACTTCCCTGCCTGGGAATATATTCAATATACAGTTATCAATTTGAGACATTATTGTGGATGCCAGCAAGTGCTTGATGACAGGACACTGATATAGCTGTTTCTTGAGAGGATGTGCCAGTGCCTGACAAATACAATGATAGACACTTTCAGCCAACTATTGAACTGAGCACACAGTCCCCAATGGAAGCGCTAGAGAAAGGATCCAAGAAGCTGAAGGTACGTGTAACTCCATAGGAGGAAAAACAATATGAAACAATGAGTTTCTCCAGAGCTCTAAGGGATTTAACCATCAGCCAAAGAGTACACGTGAAAAGACCCATGATTCCAGATGCATAGGTAGCAGAGGATGGCCTGATTGGAGATCATTTAGAGGAGATGCCATTGAAGCTGTGAAAGTTTGATGCCCCAGTATAGAGGAATGCCATGACAGGGAAGCAGGAGTGAGTAGGTTAGCCAGCAGGGGGAGGGAGGATGGGATAGGGGATTTTCAGAGGGGAAAGGTAAAAAGGGGATAACATTTGAAAAGTAAATAAAGAAAATATCTAATGAAAAATAAAGAATCAACAAATTGGACCCCATAAAATTGCAAAATTTCTGTAAGGTAAATAACACTCAATAGAACAAAATGGCAATCTACATATTGAGAAAAGATCTTTACCAACCCTACATCCAATATCCAATTGGATATTAGAGGGCTAATATCCAATATATACAAAGAACTCAAGAATTTAGACTCCAAAGAACCAAATAACCCATTAAAAATCGGGTACAGAGCTAAACAGAGAATTCTCAACTTAGGAACATCCAATGGCAGAGAAGCACCTAAAGAAATGTTCAACATCCTTAGTCATTAGGGAATCTACCCTGAGATTCCACCTCACACCAATTAGAAGGGCTACTTTCAAAACCTCAAGTAACAGCAGATGCTGATGAGGATGTGGAGAAAGGGGGACACTCTTTCATTGCTGGTGGGACTGCAAGCTGGTACAACCAGTCACTCTGGAAATCAGTCTGGCACTTCCTCAGAAAATTGGATATAGTACAACCTGAGGACCTGGCTATACCACTCCTGGACATACATCTAAAAGATTCTCCAACATGTAATAAGGACACCTGCTAGACTATGTTCATAGCAGCCATATTTATAATAGGCAGAAGCTGGAAGTCAGAGATCCCTCATCATAGGAATGGATACAGACAATTTGGCATATTTACACAATTGAATAATCATTAGCTATTAAAAACAATGACTTCATGAAATTTGCAGGCAAATGGATAGAACTTAAAAATATGCTGAATGAGATAACTCAATCAGAAAATAACACACACAATATGCACTCACTGATAAGTGGATATTAGCCATCCCATATACAGTCACCAAATTTGTATGCTATTGTGGATGTCAGGAAGTCCTTGCTGATAGGAGCCAGATATGGCTGTCTCCTGAGAGGCTCTGCCAGAACCTGACAAATACAGAGATTGATGCTTGCAGCCAACCATTGAACTGAGTGCAGGGTTCAAGATGGAGTAGTTAGAGAAAGGACTGAAGGAGCTGAGGGGGGTTTGCAGCTCCATGGAGGAAGCAACAGTGACAACTGTCCAGACCCTGTGGAGCTCCCGTGGACTGGTCCACAAACTAAAGAGTACACATGGATATTTGCCAAGAATGGCCTCTTTGGCATAAGTGGGAAGAGAGACCCTTGAGCCTGAGGGGTTTGATGCCCCAGTGTAGGGGCATGTCAGTACTGGAAGATGGGAGTAGGTGGTTGGGTGGGTCAGAAGCATCCTCATTGAGGCAAGGGAATGGGATATGGGATTGGAGGTTTCCTGAAGGGAGACCTGGAAAGGAGAAAACATTTGAAATATAAAAATAAAATAGCCAATAAAAGAAGAAGAAAAAAAATACAAGTATGCATGAAATGATATCAGTGGACTTAGGCAATATGACATTGTTTACAAGAATTAAAATAAAATATAATTTTATATCTCTTAGTATAATAATAGGTAAACAAGTGTATGTACATAAAAAGTTGGTTCTCTCTGGTGTAGTTTGTTGTTTTAATGTTTCTTATCTTCAAATCCTAAATACTGATTCCTCAAGATGTGATTGCCCCATGTCAGTAGATCCTAAGACTCAAATAATGCCACTTCAACCTTTTCCCCAATTTAAGAAAAGGCTAGAGGCTGTGATTAGGTAGGAGATGGAGAAAGGTAGGAATAGATATTTGAGAGAGGGGATTGCAAGGAGAGACATAGAGAGAGGGGGCAGAGAGAGAGAGAGAGAGAGAGAGAGAGAGAGAGAGAGAGAGGCAGAGGAGGAGGAGGAGGAGGAGAGAGGAAGAAGAGAGGAAGAGAGAGACCAAGAGAAAGTCAGAGGAGGAAGCAACCGTGGATCAGAACTGCATAGCCAGGAGAAATAGCAAGAAACAAGGGTTTATATAGCTGGGGAGTAAGTTAATATAGCCCTAGATATGCCCAATATAGGAATATGGCTTGTAAATAAAATACCTGGATTGCACATCATTTTATATTGGCTTATTACAATTAGAAGTTCCTATTACATTTTGGCAGTAAAGAAGAAAGAATAGCACTGCATAATTTCAATGCATTAAGTTCATACCAATCTGAATCTGAAACATATTTTGATAGTTTTAGCAAATGGGACTCAAGTACACTATACTTTCTTCTGCTTACATGACAGATTTCTTTTTTTTTTTTTATTATTATTATTATTATTCGATATAATTTATTTACATTTCAAATGATTTCCCCTTTTCTAGCCCCCCCACTCCCCGAAAGTCCCGCAAGCCCCCTTCTCTTCCCCTGTCCTCCCACCCACCCCTTCCCACTTCCCCGTTCTGGTTTTGCTGAATACTGTTTCACTGAGTCTTTCCAGAACCAGGGGCCACTCCTCCTTTCTTCTTGTACCTCATTTGATGTGTGGATTATGTTTTGGGTATTCCAGTTTTCTAGGTTAATATCCACTTATTAGTGAGTGCATACCATGATTCACCTTTTGAGTCTGGGTTACCTCACTTAGTATGATATTCTCTAGCTCCATCCATTTGCCTAAGAATTTCATGAATTCATTGTTTCTAATGGCTGAATAGTACTCCATTGTGTAGATATACCACATTTTTTGCATCCACTCTTCTGTTGAGGGATACCTGGGTTCTTTCCAGCATCTGGCAATTACAAATAGGGCTGCTATGAACATAGTAGAACATGTATCCTTATTACATGGTGGGGAGTCTTCTGGGTATATGCCCAGGAGTGGTATAGCAGGATCTTCTGGAAGTAAGGTGCCCAGTTTTCGGAGGAACCGCCAGACTGATTTCCAGAGTGGTTGTACCAATTTGCAACCCCACCAGCAGTGGAGGAGTGTTCCTCTTTCTCCACACCCTCTCCAACACCTGCTGTCTCCTGAATTTTTAATCTTAGCCATTCTGACTGGTGTAAGATGAAATCTTAGGGTTGTTTTGATTTGCATTTCCCTAATGACTAATGAAGTTGAGCATTTTTTAAGATGCTTCTCCGCCATCCGAAGTTCTTCAGGTGAGAATTCTTTGTTTAACTCTGTACCCCATTTTTTAATAGGGTTGTTTGGTTTTCTGGAGTCTAACTTCTTGAGTTCTTTATATATATTGGATATTAGCCCTCTATCTGATGTAGGATTGGTGAAGATCTTTTCCCAATTTGTTGGTTGCCGATTTGTCCTCTTGATGGTGTCCTTTGCCTTACAGAAACTTTGTAATTTTATGAGGTCCCATTTGTCAATTCTTGCTCTTAGAGCATACGCTATTGGTGTTCTGTTCAGAAACTTTCTCCCTGTACCGATGTCCTCAAGGGTCTTCCCCAGTTTTTTTTCTATTAGCTTCAGAGTGTCTGGCTTTATGTGGAGGTCCTTGATCCATTTGGATTTGAGCTTAGTACAAGGAGACAAGGATGGATCAATTCGCATTCTTCTGCATGCTGACCTCCAGTTGAACCAGCACCATTTGTTGAAAAGGCTATCTTTTTTCTTAAACATATATCCCACTTAAATATGCACATTGTGAAAATATTGAAATAAGCCCAATAAGAATAAACATCTACCTGTGAAAATAACAGAATGAACTGGTGTTATTAAAAACTGAGTTTGTAGATATATGGGCAAAAATTGTGAAGATGCCATAAAAGTCATATACTCTGTGACTTTGCAGAATGTCTGGGTCAGCACCAGTGGGTTCCTCAGCAGACACTGAAACAGAGAAGATCATATCACAATGATTTTATCTCATCACATGCAACACTGTCTTTCTATAGTCTAAATCTAATGATTGAAATTATGAAAAATTATATAAATCCCTAGTAGACTAATTCCATAAGTGAATAGCAGTTTGTTTTCTATTTACAGCAAATATAGCTTTTACTTATGGATCAAGGAGCTTGTTGAAAGTATTTCTCAGAGTCTTATTAAACACATTCACATTTAAGCATTCACCTATCTGAATTGGTAAGTACTGTATAATTTGGTACCAAGTGATTTTGCTGTATTTATTGGTTCCAATAGGATTAAATATGCTATTATTAATTCATAAATGTCACAAACATGGTTACACTAAAACCTTGTATACATGTAGTCATGATTTCTCATGGCAGAATAGCTTTACAATTCTTTATTCAAGGGAGGACTTTTAGATATGATGTTTTTGAGGAATTTATTTCATAATTTGGTTCAGAATTTTCTTCAGGTTTTATCTTTTTATAATAACAACTCAGTATCAGATAACTCAGTTTCCTAATGAAGAAACATTTACTCTAAGTTTCATCAGAACAATATTTAAAGTTTCGTAGGCCCTTGCATGACTATACAATTCCATGATTAAATCACTAAGCATGGGAAGACGATTCAGTTGCAAGCAGATTTCGATGTCAGAATATTCTGAAACCTAGTCATTAATAAAGCTAATGTGAGAACAAAGGAGCTTCTAGATAATGCTATCCTTCAGACTGTGGGCACTTTATCCACTCCTTATGAAGCTCAGGAGGATACGCCTCATCTAAATTCTACACTTATTCAGGAACTTTTCCCCTGTATGAACCTGTGTGTTCAGGTTTTATGTGTAGATCCTTGATCTACTTGGACTTGAGCTTTGTGTAAGGATGTAAGAATGGGTCAGTTTAACCCAGGATAGCTAAAACTATTCTCAACAATAAAAGAAATTCTGGGGGTATCAGTATCCCTGACCTCAAGCAATACTACAGAGCAATAGTATTAAAAACTGCATGGTATTGGTACAGTGACAGGCAGGTGGATCAATGGAACAGGATTGAAGATCCAGAAATGAACCCAGACACCTATGGCCACTTGATCCTCGACAAAGGGGCTGAAAACATCCAATGCAAAAAAGATAGCCTTTTCAACAAATGGAGCTGGTTCAACTGGAGGTCAGCATGCAGAAGAATGCGAATTGATCCATCCTTGTCTCCTTGTACTAAGCTCAACTCCAAATGGATCAAGGACCGCCACATAAAGCCAGACACTCTGAAGCTAATAGAAAAGAAACTGGGGAAGACCCTTGAGGACATCGGTACAGCAGGAAAGTTTCTGAACAGATCACCAATAGTGTATGCTCCAAGATCAAGAATTGACAAAAGGGAGCTCACAAAATTACAAAGTTTCTGTAAGGCAAAGGACACCATCAAGAGGACAAATCGGCAATTAATAAATTGGGAAAAGATCTTCACCAATCCTACATCAGATAGAGGGCTAATATCCAATATATATAAAGAACTCAAGAAGTTAGACTCCAGAAAACCAAATAACCCTATTAAAAATGGGGTACAGAGTTAAACAAAGAATTTTCACCTGAAGAACTTCAGATGGTGGAGAAGCATCTTAAAAAATGCTCAACTTCATTAGTCATTAGGGAAATGCAAATCAAAACAACCTTGAGATTTCACCTTACACCAGTCAGAATGGCTAAGATTAAAAATTCAGGAGACAGCAGGTGTTGGCGAGGATGTGGAGAAAGAGGAACACTCCTCCACTGCTGGTGGGGTTGCAAATTGATACAACCACTCTGGAGATCAGTCTGGCGGTTCCTCTGAAAACTGGGCACCTCCCTTCCAGAAGATCCTGCCATACCACTCCTGGGCATATACCCAGAAGATTCCCCAGCATGTAATAACGATACATGTTCCACTATGTTCATAGCAGCCCTATTTATAATTGCCAGAAGCTGGAAAGAACCCAGATATCCCTCAACAGAAGAGTGGATGCAAAAAATGTGGTATATATATATATATACAATGGAGTACTTTTCAGCCATTAGAAACAATGAATTCATGAACTTCTTAGGCAAATGGATGGAGCTGGAGAACATCATACTAAGTGAGGTAACCCAGAGTCAAAAGATGAATCATGGTATGCAATCACTAATAAGTGGATATTAACCTAGAAAACTAGAATACCCAAAATATAATCCACACATCAAATGAGGTACATGAAGAATGGAGGAGTGGCCCCTTGTTCTGGGAAGACTCAGTGAAGCAGTATAGGGTAAAACCAGAACAGGGAAGTGGGAAGGGTTGGGTGGGAAAACAGGGGGAGGGAAGGGGGCTGATGGGACTTTCGGGGAGTGGGGATCTAGAAAAGGGGAAATCATTTGAAATGTAAATAAAAAATATATCGAATAAAAAAAAAGAAAAATGAAAGAATGGATCAATTTGCATTTTTCTGCATGCTGACCTCCAGTTGATCAAGTACTGTTTGTTAAAAATGCTGTCTTTTTTCCACTGGATGTTTTTAGCTCCTTTGTCAAATATCAAGGAACAGTACATGTGTGGGTCCTTTTCTGGGTCTTCAGTTCTATTCCATTGATCTTTATGCTTGTCTCCATACCAATACCAAACAGCTTTTTTTTTTTTTTTTAAATTACTATTGCTCTGTAGTAGAGCTTGAAGTCAGGGATGGTGATTCCCCCAGGAGATCTTTTGTTGTGGAGAATAGTTTTTTGCTATCCTAGGTTTTTTGTTATTCTAGATGAATTTGAGAATTGTTCTTTCTAGATCTATGAAGAATTGATTTGGAATTTTGATAGGGATTGCATTGAATCTGTAGATTGCTTTTAGCAAGATGGTCATTTTTACTATATTGATCCTGTGCTCTAAGACTCAACAAATAGGACCTCATAAAACTGCAAAGATTCTGTAAGGCAAAGGACATTGTCAATAGAACAAAATGGAAACCAATAAATTGGAAAAAGATCTTAACCAATCCTACATCCAATAGAGGGCTAATATCCAATGTTTACAAAGAACTCAAGAAGTCAGTCTCCAAAGAGTCAAATAACCCTATTAAAAATGGGGTACAGAGCTAAACAGGGAATTCTCAACTGAGGAAACACAAATGACTCTACAGCTCCTAAAGAAATGTTCAACATCCTTAGTTATCAGGGAAATACAAATGAAAACAACACTGAGATTCCACCTCACACTGGTCAGAATGCCTAAGATGAAAAACAAAAAACAAAAAACAAAAAACAAAAAACAAAAAACTCAGGGGACAGCTGATACTGGAGAGGATATAGGAAAAAGAGAACACTTCTCCATTGTTGGTGGGATTGCAAACTGGTAAAACCACTCTGGAAATCAGTTTGGCAATTCCTCAGAAAATTAGACATACTACTACCTAAGGACTCAGATATACCACTCCTGGGCATGTACCCAGAAGATGCTCCTACATGTAATAATGACACATACTCCACTATGTTCATAGCTGCCTTATTTATAATAGCCAGAAGCTGGAAAGAACCCAGATATCCCTCAGCAGAGGAAGGGATACAGAAACTGCGGTATATATACACAATGGAGTACTATTCAGCTATTAAAAACAACGAATTCATGAAATTCTTAGGCAGATGGATGGAACTAGAAAGTGTCATCCTGAGCGAGGTAACCCAATCACAATAGAACGCATATGGTATGCACTCACTGATAAGTGGATGTTAGCCCAAAAGCTCAAAATAAACAAGTTACAATTCACCCAGCATAGGAAGCTCAAGAAGAAGGAGGCTTAAGTGAGGGTGCTTTGGTTCCTCTGAGAAAGGGAACAAAATACTCACAGGAGCAATAAAGGAGACAAAGTGTGGAGTAGAGACTGAAGCAAAGGCCACCCAGAGACTGTCCTATCTGGGGATTCATCATATATATATATATGCCAAGTAGTAATCTTTTGTGCAAATGAGCTAGATTTTCTTTTTTTAAATTTTTTTATTGCATATCATCTTCATTTACATTGGCAATGGTAAACCTTTACCGATATCCCCTATCCTAAGATCCCCAACTCCTCTCCTTCCTCCTTCCCCCTGTTTCCACATATATGCCTCTACATCCACCACACTCCCTCCTGCCCCCCCCCCTCGGTTTCCCTTTGTTCCAGCCTCTGTTGAGGCTTTATTTGACCAAGGACCATTCCTCCCACTGATGCCAAGAAGGCCTTCTTCTGCCACATTTTTGGCTGGAACCATGTGTGCCCCTCGGTTGATGGTTCAGTCCCTGGGAATCTTGAGGTGTCTGGGTGGCCAAAATCATTGTTCTTCCCATGGGGCTGTAAATACCTTCAGCTCCTCTGGACCATCCTCAAGCTCCTCCACTGTGGACCCCATGCCCAGTCTGATGGTTGGTTCCTAGCATCTGCCTCTGTATTTGTAATGCTCTGGCAGGGCCCCTCCGGAGACAACCATGGCATGTTCCTTTTGGTATACCCTCTTTTTGTCCATAGTAGTGTCAGGGTTTGTTGACTGTTTATAGGATGAATCCCCAGATAGGGCAGTCTCTGGATGGCCTTTACGTCAGTCTCTGTTCCACACATTGTCTCCCTTATTGCTCCTCTGGCTGTTTTATTCCCTTTCTTAGAGGAACTGAAGCACCCTCACTTAAGTCTTCCTTCTTCTTGAGCTTAGTAAATTGTAACTTGTTTATTTTGAGCTTTTGGGCTAACATCCACTTATTAGTGAGTGCATAAAATGTGTGTTCTTTTGTGATTGGGTTGCCTTGCTCAGGATGACACTTTGTAGTTCCATCCATTTGACTAAGAATTTCATAAATTCATTGCAAACCCCAACACTATGGACAAGAACTGTATACCAAAAGGAACATGCCATGGTTGTCTCTGGAGGGGTCCTTCCAGAGCCTTATAAAAATAGAGGTAGATGCTAGCAGCCAACTATTGTTCTGGGCGTGGAATTCCCAATGGAGGAGCTGAAGGGGTTTACAGCCCCATGGAAAGAACAATGATGTTGGCCACCCAGATGCCTCTGGACTCCCAGGGATTAAACCATCAACCAAGAGGTACACATGGTTCCAACCAAAAATGTGGCAGAGGAATGCGTTGCTGGGCATCAGTGGCAGGAGTGGTCCTTGGCCAGGTGAAGGCTCAATAGATCCCAACAAAGGGAAATTGAGTGGAGGTATGTGGGTGTGGGTCAGGTGGAGGAGGCATATAGGTGGAAGGAGGAGGTGGGAGGAGGGGTTGGGGGCCTTTGGGGAGTAGGGAAATGTAAATGAAGATGATATTCAATAAATAAAATTAAAAAATTCTTCACTTATAAATATGACCGTTTTATGCTAGGCTAGTAAGTTTTGTCACACAGCAATAGCACAGAGTACATAATTAAAATAGTTAATCATTGCTAACATTTAGGCTTCTATATTATGTGATACAGACATATACAAGGTAGTATTTGTTTTGTGGTTTTATGGTTTCAAATAAATCTGCAGTTTGAGGGCTGCCTCAGTTTGTAAAATGCTTGCTTTTCTCAAGGGCCTGAGTTCATCCCCCATTACTCACATTTTAAAAATGTCAGACAGAGAGGTACACACTCATAATATCAGTGCTGAGAGATGGGGATGGGAGATAGTCCTGAGGCCTATTAGCGAGATAGTTTAGCCTACATATCTAGTTCCAGGTTGGAGTATTTCAAAAACGAAAATAAAGGTGGATAGCTCCCGAGGAAGCACACATGAAGCCAACAGGATAGTACATGCAGGTGTGCGTATTTCCAGGTGAATCTGAACATACATGAATATCTACAATGCCAATAAACACAAATCTGTGTATTTTTCCATATCATTTAGGTGTTCACTGTATGTGTTTGTGTGTGCTATACAATTTCACTTTCTTATGGTTTGAGTTGATTACCTAAGAATCCCCTATTTATTCTAAGTATTAACTTCTTGCATTTACCTAACCATTATGAATATAGTCTACTGTCTATAGATTAATTCATAGGAGAAACATTTTTATTTTTATATTACCTAACCTATACACTTTTACTTTTGTTTTACATTTCTTAAAAGTTATTTTAAATGCATTTTCTCTTCTATGTTCTATATGTATTCCAACATTAGCATTAACTATTTTATATTACCCAGAAAATTTTGTGAACCTAAAAATAATCTGTGCACATAATGTGATATAGGAATTCTGATATTTATTATTGCATACACTGAACAATATTCTTTCATTTGCTTGTATCAGATAGAAAATTATTCTTACACTATGCATATATATTCTAACAGATAATGAATGATTAAGTTGTTTATAACTGTGTTTTATTTGGATTCAAATGGGGACAGTGTCATTCTTACATTATCAAAGTGATTATCATTTCATTGGCCTAAATATTTCATGAATGGGCATAGCCATTTTATGAATTATCATTATATATCTGCTAAATTACCCATGTATTTATTGAGACAAATGTTTTGGGTTATATTTTTTCATGAAATTTTTAGGTATTGCTGGTAAATGAGTTTCTTCATTGTTTATAATTCTCTAATTATATTTTAGTCCCCCGTGCAATGTTTTGTTTAGAATAAAAGTATATAATAACAATGCACAGGGTCAATTGTCACTATTAAAAGAGTCTATGCTTTCTTGTACAGATAAGCATAAAATCAATACTAAAAGAGTGTTAGAATAGATACCTTAATACAGAAAAATTGTTCTGTATAAAATCAAACTATAAACATGGTAACATTTGCATGGAAAATGAACATACTGAGAAAGAAATCATGAAAGCACTCATAAGCGTCTTCCACCACATCCTTTCTGCTGGGACAGACTGCTAGCTAGAATGCTTGCCTGAAGATAACATATCCTGAGTCATCCCAGAAGATCTGCTTCACTCAGGGCATTTGGTAAGAACTCCCTGGAAGTCCCACAGCCCAGTGGAATTGAGACCCATCACTCCCCAAACCCCCTCTCCCCTGCTGAATACAACTCCCTTTCTACCTGGTCCTTTCTGCTGTGGCACAAAGCTACCTAGTCTGTTCTTCTGAAGACACCATACCCTGAGCCATTCCAGGATATCTGCTTCACTCAGGGCATCTGACACTGCAGGCTGAGACATTCCAGGAGATCCACTGCACTCAGGGTAGTTGACACTACAGCCTGAGGCATCTCAGGAGATTTGCTGTACACAGGGCATCTGGGCAACAGACTCTAGTGTGAAGGCCTTCCGGGGGCTCTGTGGCATGCAGGGCAAATGACCCCATAGACTGAAAGCCTCACTGGAGTTCTGCCGCACACAGGGAAACAGAAACCACAGTCTGTAGTCCCCTGTGGAAAATAGCTTCACACAGGACAACATCTTGACTGCTTCTGTGAAAACCCATCAGTATGATCCCAGGGGTCTGCAGCTCAGCAATTTCTCTGCCCTTCTGAAGAGCCCCCAGTTGGAAGGCCCCACAGATGGTCTGCTATAGACAGAGCTTCAGACCTACTAGGAGACCTGAAGCAACCCAGGGACAGAAGAGGCAGACTCCAGGCAGAGTCACCCAGACCAGAAAACATCAGGGACAACCAGATGGCAATGGCAAGAGGCAAGTGTAAAAACCATAAGCCACAGAAACCAAAATATGTGGGCATTATCAGAATCCAGTTCTCCCAGCACAGCAAGATCTGAATACACCAACACATCTGAAAATCAGGAAGATGACTTAAAATCTTCTCTCATGAAGATAATAGAGGCCTTTAAAGAGGATATAGATAACACATTGAAAGAAATACAAGAAAATAAGATATACAGGTAAATAGGTAGAGGCCCTTAAAGAGGAAACAAATAAATCCCTTAAATAAATGCAGGAAAACACAATCAAACAGATAAATAAAAGAATTGCATAAAGTGGCCCAAGGCCTAAAAGTGGACGTAGAAACAATAAAGACAACACAATGGAGACAAACTTGGAAATGGAAAACATAGGAAAGAGGTCAGGAATTACGGATGTATTACCAACAGAATACAAGGGATAGAAGAGAGAATCTTTGGGTGAGGATTCTTCGGCATTCAATAAGGACACATGCTCCACTATGTTCATAGCAGCCTTATTTATAACAGCCAGAAGCTAGAAAGAACCCAGATGTCCCCCAGTGGAGGAATGGATACAGAAAATGTGGTATATTTATACAATGAAATACTTATCAGCAATTAAAAACAATGAATTCATGAAATTCTTAGGCAACTGGTTGGAACTGGAAAATTCCATCCTAAGTGAGGTAACCCAATTATAAAAGAATACACATGGAATGCAATCACTGATAAGTGGATATTAATTAGCCTAGAAGCTCTGAATTCTCAAGACACAATTAGCATATCAAATGATACCCAAGAAGAGGCGAGAGCCCTGGTTCTGAAAAGAGTTGATCAGGCATTGTAGGGGAGTACCAGGACAGAGAAATGGGAGGGGGGTGATTGGGAAATGGGTGGAGGGAAGAGTGCTTATGAGACCAGTGGGGAAGGGGGACCGGGAAAGGGGAGAACATTTGGAATGTAAACAAGGAATATAGAAAATAAAAAAAAATTAAAAAATTTAAAAAAAAGGAAGAGAGAATCTCATGTGTAGAAGATACCATAGAAGAGACTGACACAACTTTCGAATAAAATTCAAAGCATAAAAACTAACCCAAAACATCCAGGAAATTTATGACACAATGAAAAGACAAAATCTAAGAATAATTGAAACAGAGGAGAATGAAATTTCCCAGCTCAAAGGACTTGAAAATTTCTTCAACAAAATCATAGAAGAAAACCTCTCCAACTTAAAGAAAGAGATATCCAAAACGGTGCAAGATACCTATAGAAAAGTAACTAGGGCCAGAAAATAAAATCCTGTTGTCACATAATAATTATAACACTAAACACACAGAACAAAAAAAAAAAAAGAATTTTAAAAGCTACAAGGAAAATGGCCAAGTAACACACAAAGGTAGACTTTTCAGAATGACACCAGACTTCTCAACAGGGGCACTAAAAGCCAGAAGAGCCTGGTCAGAGGTTATGCAGACTCTACAAGAACACAAATGCCAGCCCAGGCTACTATACCTAACAAAACTCTCAGTCAACATAGATGGAGAAACCAAAATATTACAGCACAATACCAAATTCAAACGGTAGCTATCTACCAATCCAGCCCTACAGAGGATCCTCGAAGGAAACCTCTAACACAATGAAGGTACCTGCACCAAGGAAAGGACAAGCTATTAAGCCTCTTACAACAAAGCCAAAAGTAGAGAACCACAAGCACATACAGCCACCTACAAAACCAAACATAACATGAACCAACAGCCATTTGTCTCTAATGTGTTTCAATATAAATGGACTCAGCTACCTTATAAAAAAACAAGCTAACAGACTGGATAACCAATCAAGATCTACCATTTTTCTGCCTACAAGAAACACACTTTCATAACAAAGGCAGTCACTATCTCAGACTAAAAGGAAAGAAAAAAAGTCTTCCAAGCAAATGGTCCCAAGAAACAAGCTGGAGTTGCCATCCTAATATCCAATAAAATAGACTTTCAACCAAAACTTAATAAGCATGATGAGGAAAGACAGTTGATATTCATGAAAGGGAAAATCCACCAATAGAAAGTCTCAATGGTGAACATCTATGCCTCAAATGCAAGGACACACACATTCATAAAAGAAACTTTACTAATGCTTACAACACACAATGAAACCCTCACAATAATAGTGGGAGAGTTCAGTACCCCACTCTCACCAACAGACACGTCATTGAAACAGAAACTAAACGGAGACACAGTGAAACTAATAGAGGTTATGAAACAGATGAATTTAGCAGTACATTTCACCCCCAAGATAAAAGAATACAACTTCTTCTCAGCTCTTCATAGTACCTTCTCCAAAATTGACCATATAATTGGTCGAAAAACAACCTTCAACAGATACAAGAAGATTGAAATAATCCCATGCCTCCTGTCAGATCAGAATGACCTGAGGCTGGTCTCCAACAACAGCAAAAACAGTAGAAAGTCCACATACACTTGGAAACTGAACAATTCTCTGCACAATGTTGACTTGGTCAAGGAAGAAATAAAGAAATGAAAGACTTTTTCACCCAAAATTATGGGAAACAATGAAAGCAGTGCTAAGAGAGAAAGTCATAGCGCTATGTGCAGTGGTAAAGAAATTGGAGAGATCTTACACTAGCAAGTTATTAGCATACTGAGAGCTCTTGGTACTCCCAAGACAGCAGGAAATAGTCAAATTCAGGGCCCAAATCAACCAAATACAAAACAAAAAAGAACAATACAAAAAAAAAAAATCAACAAATTCAAAAGCTGTAACTTTGAGAGAATCAACCAGATAGATAAACCCCTAGATAAACTAGCTAAATGGCCTAAAAGCAGTATCCAAATTAACAAAATCAGAAATAAAAAAGGGAGACAACAGAAGTGAAGGAAATTAAAAAAAATCATTAGATCCTACTATAAAAACCTATACTCAACAAAACTGTAAAATCTAGATGAAAGGGATGAGATTATAGGCTGATACCACACACCAAAGAATTCATTTCAAACCCACCAAGCCACCAGAGTTAGGATCAGCTGGCCATGTGTTAGGAGATCACCATCAACAGCTTTCTAGTAGTTGCACAGCATATGCCTCCTAATGGGATAAAATAAGTTTATGACAAGATAAGATGGCATCTTAACTGCCATCTAAGGTGTTTAAAGAGGCCACAATTTCATATGGAGTGCACTTGACTTATGTGAATCAAATTCTTAATAACTGGTATACTCAAAATAGAATTTTTCTACAATAGTGGAGGGGTTGGTGATAGACGGAATAGAAGAGAGTCTGCAGTTGTAATGCTTAACAGTAAAACAGATTGGTGGCAATAATATAGTCAAAGATCAGTTGTTGGGTGAAAGTTAATACTCTGATATAAAAGAACAAATTTGATACTGCTGCTATAGAACAATGTCACTTAGTGTATTTAAGAGATTAAGACAAAGTTGAGGATCCCAGGAAAACATTATACAAGGATCTGGAGGAGCCTTCACTTTTTTATTTTTATAATGATTTGTTTGAGCTGTGAGTAAAATCATAACAGACCCTATGCAAGACAGGTGTTGATTGAAATCGGGACATATAAAAATGCAAGTACCAGAGAGCTGCAGAAGGAGAGAAGCCCCGGGGCCATATTCACTGTCTGCCAGGACAGAAAAGGGTCACTAGGTACTGTATCACCCTGTGCTTTAGCTCTCTGGTGGTGCAAGCCTCCAGGGGTCTGCCTGAACCAAGGAACTGAGCACATAGGCAGTTTGTCTGCCAGCCCGCCGGGAGTAGGGCCTGTGTCCTGCCCAGAGAGCAGCAGAGGAAGAGATTCCCTATGGCCATATTTGCTCCCAGCCAGGACAGAAAAGTGTCGCTAGGTACTGAATCACCCTGAGCTTTAGATCTCTGGGGGTGCAAATCTCCAGGGGACTGCCTGCACTCAGGAACTGAGCACATAGGTGGTTCATCTGCAAGCCAGTGCATCTCGGGACCTGTGTCCTAGGTAAGAATCAACAGAGGGAGTGACCCCCACCACACCATCTTAGCTCCATAATAGAGCAGACAGAGAACACCTGGTTGACCTTGACAACCTAAGTATAACATTGCTTGAGGCAAGACTGAGCAGGGCTCCAAAGGCACAAAAGAGGAAGGCAGCATATCAGTAATCAGTGCCAGAGGAAACCCAGTCATCCAGTGTTGCAGAAATAACCTTAAAGATCCACAGTAGGTTGAAGCACCAGCCAGTGACAATAAGACCATCTAACACCTGGGTGAATTAGATGGCTAAAGGCAAACATAGGAACATTACTAACAGAAACCAAGGCATTATGGCAGCATCTGAACCCAATTCTCCAACAATAGCAAGTCCTGGATACCCCAACACACCAGAAAAACAAGATTTGGATTTAAAATCACTAGTCATGATGCTGGTACAGGAACACATGAAGGACATACTTAAAGAAATTCAGGAGAAAATGGATAAAAAATTAGAAGCCCTAGAAACACAAAAATCATTGAAAGAAATTCAGGAGAATACAAAAGCCAATAAGGAGGAAATGCAAAAATTACTTAAAGAAATACAGGAGAACTTTGATCAAGAGGCAGAAGTCATGAAAGAGGAAACACAAAAATCTCTTAAGGAATTACAGGAAAACACAAACAAGCAAATGTAGGAACTGAGCAAAAACTTCCAGGATCTAAAAACAGAAGTAGAAACAACTAAGAAAGCACAAAGGGAGACAACTTTGGAGATAGAAAACCTTGGGAAGAAATCAGGGACCGTAGATGCAAATATCAACAACAGAATACAAGAGATAGAAGAAAGAATCTCAGATACCGAAGATATCATAGAAACCATCGACTCAACAGTTAAAGAAAATGCAAAATGCAAAAAGCTTGTAACCCAAAACATCCAGGAAATCCAGGACACAATGAGAAAGCCAAATCTAAGGATTATAGGCATTGATGAGAGTGAAGATTTGCAACGTAAAGGGCCAGCAAATATCTTCAACAAAATTATGGAAGAAAACTTCCCTAACTTAAAGAGAGAGATGCCCATGAATATACAAGAAGCCTACAGAACTCCAAACAGACTGGACCAGAACAGAACTACCTCCTGTCACATAATAATCAAAACCCCAAATGTACTAAACAAAGAAAGAATACTTAGGGCAGTAAGAGAAAAAGGGCAAGTAACATATAAAGGAAGACCTATCAGAATTACACCAGATTTCTCACCAGAGACCATGAAAGCTAGAAGATCCTGGGTGGAGCTCATGCAGACTCTAAGAGAACACAAATGCCAGCTGAGACTACTATACCCAGCGAAACTGTCAATTAATATAGATGGAGAAACCAAGATATTCCATGACAATACCAAATTTACACAATATCTTTCCACAAACCCAGCCCTACAAAGGATAATAGGGGGAAAACACCATTACAACGAGGGAAACTATACCCTGGAAAAAGCAGGATATTAAGCTTCTTTCATCAAACCCAAAAGAAGATAACCACACACGTATAAAATTAAAATCAAAAGGGATAGGAAGCAATAACCACTACTCCTTAATATCTCTTAACATCAATGGACTCAATTCCCCAATAAAAAGACATAGACTAACAGACTGGTTACATAAACAGGACCCTACATTTTGCTGTATACAGGAAACACACCTCAGTGTTAAAGACAAAACTACCTTAGAGTAAAAGGCTGGAAGACAATTCTGCAAGCAAATGGTCCCAAGAAACAAGCCGGAGTTGCCATTCTAATATCAGATAAAATTGACTTTCAACTTAATGTCATCAAAAGAGACATGAAAGGTCACTTCTTGCTGGTCAAAGGAAAAATCCAACAAGAAGAACTCTCAATACTGAACATCTATACCCCAAATACAAGGGCGTCCTCATTCATAAAAGAAACTTTACTAAAGCTCAAAGCACACATTGTATCTAACACAATAATTGTGGGTGACTTCAACACTCCACTCTCACCAAGGGACTGATCAGGAAAACAGAAACTAAACAGGGAGACAGTGAAACTAATTGAAGCTTTGGACCAATTGGAGTTAACAGATATATATAGAACTTTTCATCCCAAAGCAAAAGAATATACCATTTTCTCAGCACCTCATGGTACCTTCTCCAAAATAGATCACATAGTTGGTCACAAGACAGACCTCAACAAATATAAGAAGATTGAAATAATCCCATGCCTCCTATCAGATCGCTATGGAGTAAAAGTGGTCTTTAATAACAATAAAAACAACAGAAAGTCCACATACACATGGAAACTGAACAATACTCAATGATACCTTGGTCAAGGAAGAAATAAAGAAATCAAAGATTTCTTAGAATTTAATGAAAATGAAGGCACAACATACACAAATCTATGGGACACAATGAATGCAGTGCTAAGAGGAAAACTCATAGCTTTGAGTGCCTCCAAAAAGAAATTTGAGAGAGCATACACTAGAAGATTAACGGAACAACTGAAAGCCCTGGAACAAAAAGAAGCTAATTAACCCAGGAGGAGAAAAAGACAGGAAATCATCAAACATAGGGCTGAAATCAATCAAGTAGAAACCGAGAGAACCATACAAAGAATCAACAAAACCAAAAGCTGGTTCTTTGAAAAAATCAAAAAGATAGATAAACCCTTAGCCAGACTAACCAAAGGGCACAGAGAAAGTATCCAAATTAACAAAATTAGAAATGAAAACGGTGATATTACAACAGAAATTGAGGAAATTCAAAAAAAATCATCAGATCCTACTACAAAAACCTGTACTCAACACAACTGGAGAATCTGGAGGAAATAGACATTTTCTTAGACAGATACCAATTACCAAAATTGAACCAGGATCAAACAGGCCATCTAAACAGACCCATAACCCCTAAAGAAATAGAACAGGACATAGATAGGCTTCTGACCAAACAAAGCACAGGACCAGATGGTTTCAGTGCAGAATTCTATCAGATCTTCAAAGAAGACTTAACACCAATACTCTTCTAACTTTTCCACAAAATAGAAACAGAAGGTACACTACCCAACTCCTTCTTCGAAGCCACTATTAAGCTGATACGAAAACCACACAAAGATCCAACTAAGAAAGAGAATTTCAGGCCAATTTCCCTTATGAATATCGATGCAAAAATACTAAATAAAATTCTTGCCCACCGAATCCAAGAACACATCAAAACGATCATCCAACATGATCAAGTAGGCTTCATCCCAGGGATGCAGGGATGGTTCAATATAAGGAAATCCATAAATACTATCCACTACATAAACAAACTCAAAGAAAAAAAACCACACGATCATTTCATTAGATGCTGAAAAAGCACTTGACACAATTCAGCATCCTTTCATGCTAAAAGTCTTGGAAAGGACAGGAATTCAAGGCCCATATCTAAACATAGTAAAAGCAATATACAGCAAACCGGTAGCCAACATCAAACTAAATGGAGAGAAACTTGAAGCAATCCCACTAAAATCAGGGACTAGACAAGGTTGCCCCCTCGCTCTATATCTTTTCAATATAGTTCTTAAAGTCTTAGCTAGAGCAATTAGACAACATATGGAAGTCAAAGGGCTACAAATTGGAAAGGAAGAAGTCAAATTATCACTATTTGCAGATGATATGATAGTATACTTAAGTGACCCTAAAAACTCTACTAGAGAACTCCTACAGCTGATAAACAACTTCAGCAAAGTGGCTGGCCACAAAATCAATGTAAGCAAATCAGTAGCCTCTATATATTCAAAGGACAAGCAGACTGAGAAAGAAATTAGGGAAATGATTCCCTTCACAATAGCTACAAACAGCATAAAGTATCTTGGGGTGACTCTAACCAAACAAGTGAAAGACCTATATGACAAGAATTTCAGATCTCTGAAGAAGGAAATCAAAGAAGATGTCAGAAAATGGAAAAATCTTCCATGCTCATGGATTGGCAGGATTAATATAGTTAAAATGCCCATCTTGCCAAAGGCAATCTACAGATTCAATGCTATCCCCATAAAAATGTCATCCCAGTTCTTCATAGAGCTAGAAAGAGCAATACTCAAATTCATCTGGAATAACAAAAAACCCAGGATAGCTAAAACTATTCTCAACAGTAAAAGAACTTCAGGGGGATTCAGTATCCCAGACTTTAACCTTTAATACAGAGCAATAGTGATAAAAACTGCATGGTATTGGTACAATGCCAGGCAAGCGGATCAATGGAATAGGACTGATGACCTAGAAATGAACCAACATGCCTATAGTCACTTGATCTTCGACAAAGGAGCTGAAAGCATCCAGTGGAAAAAAGATAGTCTTTTCAACAAATGGTGCTGGTTCAATTGGAGGTCAGCATGCAGAAGAATGCGAATCAATCCATTCCTATCTCCTTGTACTAAGCTCAACTCCAAATGGATCAAGGACCTCCACATAAAACCTGACACACTGAAACTAATAGAAAAGAAACTGGGGAAAATCCTTGAGGACATGGGTACAGGGGAAAAGTTCCTGAATAGAACAGCAATAGCTTATTCTCTAAGATCAAGAATTGACAAATGGGACCTCATAAAACTACAAAGTTTTTGTAAGGCAAAGGACACTGTCAAAAGGACAAACGTCAACCAACAGATTGGGAAAGGATCTTCAGGAACCCGAAATCTGACAGAGGGCTAATATCTAATATATACAAAGAACTCAAGAAGGTAGAAACCACAGAACCAAATAACCCCATTAAAAAGTCGGGTATGGAGCTAAACAAAGAATTTTCACATGAAGATCTTCGGAGGGCTGAGAAACACCTTAGGAAATGTTCAACATCATTAATCATTAGGGAAATGCAAATCAAAACAACCCTGAGATTTCACCTCACACCAGTCAGAATGGCTAAGGTCAAAAACTCAGGAGACAGCAGGTGTTGGCTAGGATGTGGAGAAAGAGGAACACTCCTCCACTGCTGGTGGGATTGCAAGATGGTACAACCACTTTGGAAATCAGTCTGGAGGTTCCTCAGAAAACTGGGCATGACACTTCCTGAGGACCCTGTTATACCACTCCTGGGCATATACCCAGAGGATTCCCGGCATGCAATAAGGACACATGCTCCACTATGTTCATAGCAGCCCTATTTGTAGTAGCCAGAAGCTAGAAAGAACCCAGATGTCCTTCAACGGAGGAATGGATACAAAAAATGTGGTGTATTTACACAATGGAGTACTATTCAGCCATTAGAAACAATGAATTCATGAAATTCTTAGACAAATGGATGGAGCTGGAGAACATCATACTGAGTGAGGTAACCCAGTCTCAAAAGATCAACAATGGTATACACTCACTGATAAGTGGATATTAGCCTAGAAACTTTGAATATCCAAGACATAATCCACATAATAAATTATGTCCAAAAAGAATGGAGGAGTGGCCCCTGGATCTGGAAAGACTCAGTGCAAGAGTATAGGGGAATTCCAGAACAGGGATGCGGGAAGGGGTAGATGCAGGAACAGGAGGAGGGAAGAGGGCTTATGGGACTTGCAGGGAGTGGGGACCCAGAAAGGGGAAATCATTTGAAATGTAAATAAAAAATATATCAGTAAAAAAATAAGAAAATGCAAGTTCCAAATGTTAAAACAGTATTAGGCCATTAATTGTGTGTGAAATGCCCAAGAACCACTGGATAAGAGATGCAACTAATATTGGTTCTAACATATACTATGGTAATATGATAGGTTAAGCTATGGATTGATGTCTCTGATATCAAAATAACCGGTGCTTTAGATGTATGAAATACACCCATTTCAAAAGAGATTGTGGCCAAGACACTAAAGGTCTCAGATATCAAATACTGTGAATTAATTATGAGAAATATGGTACACTGCACAGGAAAACTGACAAGCCATTTCTAGCAGCAACAGATTTGTAAGTATCAGCAACAAAGTAGGCCTTGGCTTTCTGGGTTGTACAGGTCATGTGACAAGTGTTGCCACTGGACCAATTATTGTAGGTTCAAGAGAAACACCAAAGGCAATTTCTTAATGTCAGAAATTGGCTTTTGGTTCCTGACTCAATACCCCTGCAGAAAAAAATATGAGCTGTTTCACACAAGAGCAGGTGATACTCAGCAGATTATAGAAAAAAGAATCTTGGAATTAAATACTATAAGAATGTGTTAATATTAGAAAGAATGCCTGTAAACGTTTTGCATTACAATGCAGTGTGTTTATATTTTCACAATGTTTCACTATGCACACCACAATTAAAGTCTTAAAATAGAAAGGAGGAAAGGTAGTGGGATTTTTTCCATTTCCTTAAAAACTCAGAAATATATGAATGCTATTTTTTAATCTTAGTAATGGTAAAGGTTTGTTTTAGATACAACAGAGCAGCTGTTTATGATTTGCCTCATGCTCTAGCAGGAATAAAATTTGGCTAGCTGTAGATTCTATAACTGTGTGACATTGGGTATTCTGGGGACTCATCATATAATATATAAATGCTAGAGCCTGAGAGTTGGGATAATTTTGGTGAGTTGTTATTTTTTGCTTGGTTGCACTTTGAAAGTAGTCACATGTGAAGATGAAATAATAAGAAATTAGATATCCCAACAATGAAGATTATACTTGCCCCAGGCAAAACAATACTGGGCTCAGGCAGGACATGCTCATACAATCATTCACTCAGTGACTACGGCAGAAAAAGAGAGAAAGTAATGGATCAGACTTCCGCAGTCCCATGCAGGATACATGTGTAATCACCCAAGGACTTCTGGTTAGGGTGTACCTCTTAGAATTTGTGAAAAAGATTTTAATATTTTTCTTGCAAACAAGCCCTTCTTACCATACTGGAATTTAGAACACACTAAAGAACTCATCATATTACAACAATACCAAAAAAAAGTGATCAATACAGCTATAAATATACATACCCCAAGTTATTACTCTACTAATTAAAAATATAATGATATATAATTAAACAAGGTACCTATTTATCAATAAATTGATAGAAATAAGTTATTGTAAGTATACATACATGTATACATGTATGTATATGTACATGTGAACATATATGTATGTGTTATATATAGACATAAAATTATATATATATGTTATAGAGTATTATAAATCCATATAAAGAAGGATGAAATCTTATCATTTGTAAATGATTATGTGTACATTATCAGAATGCATTAATTTTGGTAAGTTAAACTGAAAGACAAATACAAAATTATCTCTGTAGTATCTAGGAGCTAAGAAAAACATTATTTGCATGTAAATCACTTATCATAATAAAGTTGGATTAGCAAGATTGGGGAAGGATAAAATGTGCAGAATATCATGTAAGGAATAAGCCTTTGTGATTTGTATAATGGAACAACCATGTTCCTCAATAATCTGTTGAATATCTTAAAAACTACAAAGTCATGTAAGTTAGAAGAGTAGGATAAAGGGCACTAATTAGCAAGATACAGTCAGTTTCTGCTATCTTCAGTGAGTAAGGTATCTTAATTATCTGTAATAATTTAGTTCAGTTTATTCAAATAATTTAAAATAATTCAAATTTTAAAAACTCCATTCTTATACTTCACAAAATATTGGTAATAATTTCACCTTCATTGTTTACTATGCAAACCAGTACTTGTTGCCTAGATTCTTCATTGCTAATTAATAAATGCATGTAATATTTGTGAGAATGAATATTAAGTAGGCCAGCTGTCACACTGTATACTTGAAACCCTAGAACTCCTGAGGCCAAAGAAGGGTTAAATGTTCAAGTGTAGCCTGAGCAATATAATGCAACACTTAAAATGAAATTAAATTATTTATGAAATACAGTTGTTACAATGAATTCATGATTTCATTTTTAAAAAAAGCATGTAGAAAATAGGAATAGATAAAGATCTTATGTAGAATACCCACTAAGCTCTAAAAGGATTCAACTGTAAGCAAGAACTGCAGCATGAGGGCAGTCAATGCTCTGGCCCTAGCTCCTATTTACATCAACCCTGTCAGCAAACTCAGTCCACACAAGAAATACTTGCTCAGTTCTTCACAGTAACAAATAAGAATATCTCGAAGTTAAAGTTAACTTGGAAGGACGAAAGACCAAGGAGAGCCACAACCAACCTGGACAACAAGAACAATGCTAGAGGTATCACTGTGGATGATTTCAAGTTATTCTACAGAACCTTAATATAAAAGCGCATGATGCTGGCACAAAAATTAACCTCGTAATCAATTTAGTAGATGACCAGATATAACTTCATGCAACTAGAGCCAGTGTGGTTTTGACAAATCATTCCCCAAATAGAGATTGTTGAAGGTAGTATCTTCAGCAAATGTTGCTGGAAAAACTGGACATATGTAGGTATAAGAATAAAGTTTGTTCCGAGTCTCTCACCCTGCACAAAAATCAGTTATGAATGGATGAGTAACCTACCCCAGCATTATACCTGAAATTCTGAAACTACTAGAGGATAAAATAAGTTCATTTAAAGATAAGGAAAGATATTTCTAAATATGATTTCAGTGACTTGAGAAATAATGTAAACAACAGAGATGTGGGATCTCATGAAACCAAAGTGCTTCTTTTCTGCAAAGGAAACCATTAGTAGAATGAACTGATATCATACTAAGTCAGAAAAAAAAATCTTCTCAAATAAATATGACAGATGGAGATAATATACAAAGAACAAAATAAACTTAAAGAAGGCAAACAACTCACTTAACAAATGGTCTAGGGAACTGTACTAAGAATTCTGTACAACAGAAGTAAACCTAATCGCCATCCTCATCTCAAGCACTTTAGCAAAAGGAAGTGTCTTTTCTTCAGTGTCTCTACCTATTATTAGATGCTATCTTTTTCAACATAAGAATAGATAAGAGATATTTAAACAATGGAATGTTCCTCATGGATTTTGTAAGCAAATTGGATGGAACTAGAAAACCATCATTCTTTGTGTGCTGTCCAGGAACCAGAAAAATAAGGAAGAGGTTCACACTTTTTTTTTTTTTTTTGATTTTGGTTTTTTCGAGACAGGGTTTCTCTGTATAGCCCTGGCTGTCCTGGAACTCACTCTGTAGACCAGGCTGGCCTCAAACTCAGAAATCCACCTGCCTCTGCCTCCCAGAGGGCTAGGATAACAGGTGCCACCACTGCCCGGCTTAGGAAGAGGTTCACTCTTAAGTAAATGATAAGTCAACTACAGTCTTTATATTCTGAGGTGTTATGTATCAAGGAAGGGACTAGAAGGAACAGAAATAGCTTAATTCATACTTTGAAAGGAATAGGGTCAATGTTATTTATCTCTGTCTCATTGTTCATATCCAGCCTGTAATTCTTTCTCTACAGTTAAGAGAAAGGAGTTTGGCATACATGGAAATGGAAAGAGGGAAGAAAGGGAAAGAGATTAGGGCCATAGTATATTTTAGTTATAAAATAAAACATTTTCTAAAAAGGAATGGGATGGTCTGAGTAGAAAAATGCGCAATGAAAGAATGAAAAACTCTAGGAAAAAGAAAATGATTAAAATTGGGAAGATACACAATGTAAGACTGTAAATTCTAATGTGAGTTAGGAAAATTCTATTGATGTTATTTTCAAGTCTCTTGGAAGTGTTATTCACAGTGTAATATTCACTACGCATGAATAAAAATGCATGTGAAAATTACAGCCATGCAATATATATGCCAGAATGAATGTTGTAAATAGAGGAAAAATATTCAAAACAGGAGGAGAGAATTGAAAGGGATTCCAGATGCATCCTTATGTCTGTGATTAATATGAAGGCTTGTTTATCATAGAGAAAAAGAAAGGATTTTTGTTTAAATATTGTAATATTATTTGTGTGCGTGTTGAAGGCTATGTGTTGACACACAGGATACTCCTAATTCATGAAATTTTATTAAATGTCATCTTTATTTCTTCGGGGAGAGTAAACACAAAAATGGGTAAAATTAATTGAAAATAAGTCAAAATTATTAGTCATGCATCATCATCCTCTAGCACTCCACCTATCTTTAGTGACATCAAATAAGGGAACTATTTCTTTCCATTATAAAGAAAATGTGTAATTTATTAATTTATCTAATGGACTCCAACCATTTCATGAAAATTTAAATTAAGCACCTTGTCATATTCTTAACTCTATAAGACAATTACACAGGTCAATTTAAATGGTTTGTTAAAAGAAATATTTTACTTTACCCAAATAGCATGAAGAACACTTTTCAAATTAGGTATAATTTTCATATTTTCAAGTCTCCTGTCAATTCTAGGAGGTTCTTGACTTTTTGCAAGCCTTATCTTGTGTGCCCCTGTAAGTCACAAAGAAATTAATCTTTTTTTATATCAAAGCCAGTTTATGAAAATATACATCATGCATTTGTACATGTAATAATTACATTTGTCATCAAATGGTGAGTTATGTTAAACACAGGGAAACTAATGTGTGTTTTATAATGCAAATTCTTCAACAATAGTAGTGCTCTGCAAAACACAATTCTTTAATAGTGAAAAATTTTCACATGTCCAGATACTCGTTATGTGTATCTCTTAACTGCTCTGAAAGTGTGGTATCTATGGCTGAATTAATTCATAATTTAATGGAGAATTCAAAAGCCATATTCAATAAAACAGCATATAATGAAACAGCTCAAAAATGGCCCCCCAAATATTATATTTATGTATCACAAAGTATTTTTCCATTGTATTGCATATTTTCTCTATTTACATTTTAAATTTTATTCTCTTTCCCCCCTTTCCCCCACCCCAGAATATTCCAATCCATCCTCCCACCCCGTTCTTCTATAAGGGTGTTACCCCTACCCGCCATCTCATTCCCTTACATCGAGCCTTCACAGGCCCAAGGGCCTCTCCTCTCATTACTGCCCCAAAAGGTGATCCTCTGCTACATATGCGGCTGGAGCCATGGGTCACTCCATGTTTAACCCTTGGTTGGTGGTTTAGTCCCTGGGAGTTCTGGGTGGTCTAGTTGGTTGATATTGTTGTTTTTCCTATGGGTTCCCAACCACTTCAGTTCCTTCAGTCCTGACTCTAACTCCTCCATTTGGGACCCCTTGCTCAGTCCAATGGGTTGCTGCAAGCATCCACCTCTGAATTTCTCAGGCTCTGGCAGGGCCTTTCTTTTTTCTTTTTTTTTCTTTTTCTTTCCATTCCTTTTTAAAATAGATATATTTTTTATTTACATTTCAAATGATTTCCTCTTTCCTGGTTCCCCTGTCCCCAAAAATTCCATTAAGTCCTCTTCCTTTCCCCGTTCCTCAATCAACCCTCTCCCTGTCCTGGTAGTCCCCTACACTGCTGCATTGAGACTTTCCAGGACCAGGGTCCTCTCCTTCATTCTTCTTGGACATCTTTTGATATGTGAATTGTGTCTTTGGTAGAGTCAGGAAGCAATTCTGAGCTTCTGAGCTAATATCCACTTATCAGTGAGGGCATACCATGTGTGGTTTTTTTGTGATTGGATTACCTCACTTAGGATGATATTTTCCAGTTCCACCCATTTGCCTAAGAATTTCATGACTTTTTTGTTTTTAATAGCTGAGTAGTATTCCATAGTGTAAATATTCCACATTTTCTGTATCCACTCCTCTGTTGAAGGACATCTGGGTTCTTTCCAGCTTCTGGCTATTATAAATATGGCTGCCAAGAATGTAGTAGAGCATGTGTCCTTATTAGATGCTGGGAAATCCTCTGGATATATGCCTAGGAGTGGTGTAACGGGGTCCTCCGGTAGTACCATGCCCAATTTTCTGAGGAATGGCCAGGCTGATTTCCAGAGTATCCTGGACCTCAAGCAGTACTACAGAGCAACAGTGTTTAAAACTGCATGGTATTGGTACAGTGACAGGCAGGTAGATCAATGGAATAGAATTGAAGACCCAGAAATGAACCCACATACTTATGGACACTTGATCTTTGATAAGGGAACTAAAACCATCCAGTGGAAAAAAGATAGCCTTTTCAACAAATGGTGCTGGTTTAATTGGAGGTCAGCATGCAGAAGAATGCGAATCGATCCATTCTTATCTCCTTGTACTAAGCTCAACTCCAAATGGATCAAGGACCTCCACATAAAACCTGACACACTGAAACTAATAGAAAAGAAACTGGGGAAGAGCCTTGAGCACATGGGCACAGGGGAAAATTTCCTGAACAGAACACCAATAGCTTATGCTCTAAGATCAAGAATTGACAAATGGGACCTAATAAAATTACAAAGTTTCTGTAAGGCAAAGGACACTGTCAATAGGACAAAACGGCAACCAATGAATTGGGAAAACATCTTTACCAACCCTACATCTGACAGAGGATTTATACCCAATATATAAAAAGACTCAAGAAGTCTGACCCCAGAGAGCCAAATAACAATATTAACAACTGGGGTACAGAGCTAAACAAAGAATTTTCACCTGAGGAATATCAAATGGCTGAGAAGCACCACACCAAAAGAAATGTTCAACATCCTTAGTCATTAGGGAAATGCAAATCAAAACAACTCTGAGATTTCACCTCATACCAGTCAGAATGGCTAAGATCAAAAACTCAGGAGACAGCAGGTGCTGGTGAGGATGTGAAGAAAGAGAAACTCTCCTCCACTGCTGGGGGCAGGGCTGTCCAAGAGACAGCTATATCAGGCTCCTGTCAACATTCACTTCTTGCATCCACAGTAGTATCTGTGTTTAGTGACTGTATATAGGAAGGTTCTCCAGGTGCGGTAATCTCTGGATGGCCTTTTCTTCAGTCTCTGCTCAACACTTTGTCTCTGTATCTCTTTCCATGAGTATTTCCTTTACCTTCTAAGGACTGAAGAAACCACAATTTGGTCTTTCATCTTGAACTTCATGTGGTCTGTGAATTGTATCTTGGATCTTCTGAGCTTTTGGGCTAATATCCACTTATCAGTGAGTGCATACCATGGTTTTGTTTGTTTTATGAATGGGTTACTTCACTCAGGATGATATTTTCTAGTTCCTTCCATTTGTGTAAGAATTTTATGAAACCATTGTTTTTAATAGCTGAGTAGTAGTCCATTGTGTAAATGTACCACATTTTCTGTATCCATTCCTCTGTTGAAGGACATCTGGGTTCTTTCCAGCTTCTAGCTATTATAAATAAGGCTGCTCTGAAAATAGTGGAACATGTTGGAGCATCTTTTGGGTGTATGCCCAGGAGTAGTGTAGCTGGGTCCTCAGATAGTACTATGTCTGATATTCTGAGGCACTTCCAGACTGATTTCCAGAGTGGTTGTACCAGCTTGCAATCCTACCAGCAATAACGGACTGTTCCTCTTTCTATACATCCTTGCCAGCATCTGCTGTCAGCTGAGGTTTTAATCTTAGCCATTCTATCTGGTGTGAGGTACTGTCTCAAGGTTGGTTTGATTTTCATTGCCTTGATGTCTAAGGATATTGAACATTTCTTTAGGTGCTTCTTGGCCATTTGATATTCCTCAATTGAAAATTATTTGTTCAGCTCAGTACCCAATTTTCTAATATTAAGTGATTTTTCTGGTGTCTAATTTCTTGAGTTCTTTGTATATAATGGATAATAGCTCTCTATTGGATATAGGATTGTAAAAGATCTTTTCCCTGTATGTTGGTTGCCTGTTTTTCCTATTGACAGTGTCCTTTGCCTTACTGAAGCTTTGCAATTTTATGAGGTCCCGTTTGTTGATTGTTGATCTTAGAGCATAAGCCTTTAGAATTCTGCTCAAGCTTCCCCTTTGTCCATGTGTTCGTAGCCCTTCATGACTATTCTATTAGTTGCAGTGTACCTAATATCATGTGGAGTACCACGAACCACTTGGACTTGAGCTTTGGACAAGGAGATAAGATTGGGGCTCGATGCCCCAGTGTAGGGCAATGCCAGGACAGGGACGCATGAGTGGGTATGGTAGTGAGCAGGGGAGGAGAGATAGGATAGCCGGTTTTGGGAGGGGAAAAGAAGAAAGGGGATAACATTTGAAATGTAAATAAAGAAAATATCTAATAATAAAAAAAATTAATGGGTCGATTTGCATTCTTCTACATGCTGACTTCCAGTTGAACCAGTACCATTTGTTGAAAATGTTCTTTTTTTTCACTCAATGGTTTTAGCTCCTTTGTCAAGTATCAAGTCACCATAGGTGTGAGGTTCATTTTTGCATTTTCATTTCTATTCCATTGATTTGCCTGCCTGTCTTTGTACCAATACCATACAGATTTTATCACTATTGTTCTGTAAAACAGCTTGAGGTAAGTAACGGATGGTGATTCCTCCAGAACTTCTCTGATTGTTGAGAATAATTTTCACTGTGGGTATTTTGTTATTCCAAACGAATTTGCAAATTGCTCTTTCTCCCTCTATGAAGAAATGAGTTGGAATTTTGATTGGGATTGCGTTGAATATGGAGATTGCTTTTGACAAGATGACATTTTTACTATATTAATACTGCCAATCTATGAGCATGGGAGATCTTTACATCCTCTGAGGTGTTGTTTGATTTCTTATTCAGAGACTTGAAGTTCTTGTTATACAGATATTTTACTTGTTTGGTTAGAATCACACCAAGGCATTTCATATTGTTTGTGACTATGTTGAAGGGTTTTGTTTCCCTAATTTCTTTCTCAGCCTATTTATCCTTCGAGTAGAGGAAGGTTACTGATTTGTTTGAATTAATTATATATCCATCCACTTTGCTGAATTTATCAGGGATAGTAGTTCTCTGGTAGAATTTTTTCAGTCACTTATGAATACTATCATATCATCTGCAAATAGTGATATTTTTACTTCTTCTTTTCCCTTGTATCCCTTTGTCCTCCTTTTATTGACAAATTGCTCTTGCTAGGATTTTGCTTACTGTGTTGAATAGGTAGGGAGATGGTTGGCAGCCTTGTCTAGTCACTTATTTTAGTGGATTGCTTCAAGTTGCTCTCCACTGAGTTTGATGTTGGCTACTGGTTTGCTGTATATTGATTTTACTATGTTTATGTATGGGTCTTGAATTCCTGATATTTCAAAGACTTTTACCATGAAGGGTAAGGGTACTATAAATTTTGTCATATTATTTCCAGCATCCAATGAGATGATCATGTGTTTTTTTTTTCCCCTTTTACTTTGTTTTTATAGTGGATTTCATTGATGGATGTCTGTATATTGAATCATCTCTGTATCCCTGGGATGAAGCCTACTTGATCATGATGGACGATTGTTGTGATGTGTTCTTGGATTCAGTTTGTAAGAATTTTATTGAGTATCTTTGTAACGATGTACGTAAGGTAAAGTGGTCTGAAGTTCTCTTACTTTGTTGGGTCTTTGTGTTTTAGGTTTAAGCGTAATTGTGACTTCACAGAACAAATTGGGTAGTGTTCCTTCTGTTTCTATTTGTCAAATAGTTTGAAGAATATTGGCATTAGGTTTTCTTTGAAGGTCTGATAGAATTCTGCACTAAAGTTATCTGGTCTTTGGCTTTCTTGGGGGAGACTTAATTACTGCTGTATTTCTTTAGAGGTTATTAGACTATTTATATGGTTTATCTGATCCAGATTTAATTTTGGCACCTGGCATCTGCCTAGAAAATTGTCCATTTCATTCAGATTTTCAAATTTTGTTGAGTATGTGCTTTTATACTAAGATATAATGATTTTTAGAATTTCCACAGTTTCTTTTCTTATATCACCCTTTTCATTTCTGATTTTATTAATTTGGGTACTGTCTCTGTGCCCTAGGTTAGTCTAACTAAGGATTTATATATCTTGTTGATTTTTTCAAACCTCCAGCTCCTGGTTTTATTGATTTTTTGTATAGTTGTTTTTGTTTCTACTTGGTTGATTTTAGACCTGAGTTTGATTATGTCCTGTGGTCTGCTTCACTTGGGTCTATTTGTTTCTCTTTGCTTTAGAGATTTCAGGTGTGCTGTCAAGCTACTAGTGTATGCTTTCTCCAGTTTATTTTTGGAAGCACTTAGAGCTATGAGTTTTCCTCATAGCTCTGAGTTCATTGTGTCTGATAATGTTTGGTATGATGTGCCTTCATTTTAATTAAATTATAAAATGTCTTTAATTTTTTTATTTCTTCCTTGAACAAGTTATCATTGAGTAGAACATTGTTCAGCTTCTATGTATATGTATCTCTCCATTGTTAGGTACCAAATGGATTTAATATATATCTATAGAACATTTCTTCCTAAAGCAAAAGAATATGCCTTCTTCTCAGCACCTCACAGTACCTTCTCAGGATTTCAATGGCACCTTCTCAAATACTGACCATATGATTTGTCTCAACATATACAAGAAGATTGAAATAATCCCATTCATCCTATCAGATGACCACAGACTAAGGCTTGCTTTTAATAATCACAAAGTGTTTTATGGGACCAAGTTAGAAATTTGTGCTAGAATACATAGTAATAATCCAATAATAATATTAATATATATACACACACACATACAATTATACTTTCTCATTTGACATGATCTTACTCCCTGCCATCTCTTACCCTCTTTTTTTCTTCTCATGCAGCCCCTTTGGTCCCTTTATTTCCTACATATTCCTGCTATCACAGCATTTTTCCTGCAAGTGTTAAGACTATTCTTTACATCTGAGTGAAGTGCCTTGGGTAACACATTTTCCTCACCCAGTAATTTGTTGATGCATTTCTAGGCAGGCTTTAAACCATGGTTGTTGTGAATAGTACAGTAGGAGTAATGAAGGTTTCACTTTTTCTGGATGATGTCTAATTGGCACTTCCTTAATGACAGGTACTCTGGGTGGTGAGAGATTGAATCTCTAAATAGTTTCAACTAGCACTTCTCTAATTGCTAAAGTTGATAAATACTTAAACAATTTAGGTTAGTATATAAAGTAGTTGGCTTTATAACTGCTTTTTTATGCATAAATGTCATCATACTCTGTTCTTATGTGTTCTTTCCCTATTGCTCTCCCAAGTCATGACCACCCACCACTGTTGAATCCTCTCGTTGTCTCACACTCTGCTCATATAATATCTCTATTTCACTGCTGTCTATCTTTACTTATGCTCTTTTCAGATTCTCACTTCATCACTTCTCTAGTTGTCAAACCCACAGTAGCCTGCACACATGCACACATAAACATACTACTTACAAGCATATGTTGATACATGAATTTTTTATATTTATATCCGATTTATGGAAGAAAAACATTTGGTATTAGACTTTCTGAATTTTAGTGGTTTGACTTAACATAATTCCTGACTCATGATTTTATTTTTCTTTACAGCTGAATAATATTCTACAGTGTATAGACACTACGTTTTCTTTATGCCATTAAAAAACTGTTTATAAATATCTAAATTAGTTTCATTTTCTATCTATTGTAAATAGTGAGAAAAGATACTCAGCTTCTCAGGCATACCTATGGGAGAGTCATGTAATTAGGCTATATCATAGTTTTATTTTCAGGTTTGTAAAAGATTTCTAAATGTATATAAATTTGTGTGTGAGAAAATATGTGCACATGAGCAATTTCCTGTGGATCCCCCAGGTACAGGTAGTTGTGACCACACTCAGGTCCTCTGCAATTGTAATATGCATTCTCAACAGCTAAAACATTTCTCCAGACCCAGATCTTCTGAATTTTTTTGAAGAAACCTCCAGAGTAACAACAGAAGTTTATATTGCCATGAGCACTGAGGAAAGGTTCATTTTTCCTCACATTCTCATAAGCATTAATTCTCTTGAGGACAGCAGTTCTGACAATGATGAAATGGAATTTTAATGCAGGTTAAATTTGCATTTGCATAATGGAAAAAGATACCAAATATTCTTCAAATATTCATTGTCTATTTGTGTTTCTTTAAAAACTGATTATTTAGCCAGATGTTGATGACACACACCTTAAGTCACTGCAATTGGCAGGGAGAGTCACATGAGTCTTTGAATTCAAGAAAGGCATGATATGTGGAATGAATTCCAATATAGCCAGTGCTACAGAGTAAATCCTAAAAAAAGAAATGAACTCCAGCGTAGACTCTGTTTAGATTTCCTTGATGGAATGGTTTCAGTTATTTCCACAATGTTTGTGTATATTGTTCTTTCATCTTTCATTTCTATTTATTTATATTTTAAGAATTCAAGCTGAACATTCATACTTTTCCCTGACCCCTTTTCCTCTTTCCTTGCTTACTCTTGCCTTCGTCACTAGTAAGTCCATTTCTTCAGTGGCATTAGATCCTACTTTGTAATTTCAGTATGTATTAAAGACTACTGAAGCATCTGTACTCATGGGCTGAATAACGACTGAGTATCAGTTCTTAAACAGATATTGTTGGATTAGCTGCACCAGAGCTTGTAAGACATTCTAATGAAATATATATTTATGACCATACATATATGAATCACATAGTCATAATATATATGAATATATACAGAGAGATTCATTCAATCAGTTCAGTTATAATAGAGAATGTGACTAACAATGGCTAAATAGATTTAAGCATACATTCATATTTAAAAGCATCTAAGCAATTTAAATATAATGGGATAATACAAAGAAACAATGAGTAACACAAATATATATAAATAAAAATTTAGCTCATAAATATAATATTGGTATGTGATCCTGCTTGATTTCATAAAAACCACAACAATGACAATATTCCCTTTTCACAGAGCAATACCAGGAGGAGTATGCTTTTACTCATTTTGAAATTAGTTTATCTGTATTTTGAGAATGGGAACATGGGGTAAAAAATACTGTGACTAATTATATTTCTTTTTATACTCACCGGGTAAATTAGATGGAAAACAGAGCAGCGGTAAAGTTGTAAAAAGTGAGATTGAACCAACAAAAATGAAAGATTTCCACCAACCACTCTGTAATATTCGAAACCTCTGAACATGTCCACTTTACAGAGAAAGAGAAAATTTCAGTTAGGAACTTTTATTTAAAAAAAATCATAATTTGGTGGTAGAATTTTTTGTTTATTTATATTCACTTATAATTTATCACTATTAGTTTGGCTACTTTGTTGACAATAGTTGATTGTTAGCATTCAATGTTACGGTTTTGTTTTTCCTCCCATCAGTGTCTCACTTCCCCAATTCCATTTTCAGTGATATGACTCAGGTAGCAAACAGCCCTGTCTGTTCCTATTTTAGTAAGTGATTAACTATATCAAAGGCCAAAAAATTTTCACATAACCATATCAATGGTTATAAAAATGGTTAGATCAATATCAACAGTGTCGACTAAGAAGGACCACTTGGAGCTCCCAGAGACTAAGGCACCAATCAAGGAGCATGTATGTGCTTTTTCCTGGCCCAGGCAAATATGTGGCAGAGCCCTGCCTTTCTGGCCTCAGTGGGAGAGAATGTGCTTAATCTTGTAGAGAAGTGTGGCCCCAGGAAAGGGAGGTGCTGTGGAGAATGTGAAGTAGAGGTGTGTGTGGAGCACCCTTTTAGAGTCAAAAGGATGGGGGATAGGGAGGTAGGAACTCTGGAAGTGGGACAAGAAGGGGCCAATATTTGGAATGTAAATGAATCAATTAATAAAAACATGTTATGGAAAAATCAACTGCTCTTCCAGTTAAACCTCAAAGAAAGTATCAGAAGAGTCAAGTACACTCAAGAATTATAGAGGTTATAATCCATCCCTGCAAGAAGGATTGATCAAGGATTGATTAAACAATGGCAATGCCTTTCCACTACAGTTAAGAATGGAAAGTGAGTAACAACTCTCTGCACACTTACTCAAGAGAGCTCTTCTGTCTTAAGCCAAGTAGCTGGATAAGGAAAAGAAATAGAAAAACTATACATAGGAAGAAGGGAAACTGATTTATTTAAAGATGATAATATATTATACTTAATACATCCTGAAGACTCACTGAGATGTTCTGAGAGATTATCATTATAAATAACTTTGGCATGGTAGTAGGATAGAAAATTGGCATATAAAGATTAATGACTTTCCTAGAACCAACAATGAGTATACTAAGAAAAAAATATCAGAAAACACCCACATTAAAGGGTGAAACAAAACAAAAATAAAAAACCTAGAGGATAACTTATTAAAGTAAAAGTGTATGTTTTCCACCATCCTCAGTAGGTCAAGTACACTAGGAAAACGGTTCAGAATTAGAGAAGAAATAAAGGAAAATAATAAAAGATGTAATGTCTTCCATGTTCATGGGTTAGGAGAATTAATATTGTGAAAACTGACATATTTTTATTCTATAGTCTCTTTTTATTGTTCAGACTTTATCCTCCTCCAAGTCCACATTTTCTGATTCCATTCTGTTGTGAGACATCTGGGTTGTTTTCAGCTTCTGGATATCACAATAAGGCCACTATAAACATAGTGATCACGTGCCTCTGTGGCATGGTGAGGCATCTTTTGGATATATGCCCAGGAATGGTAGAACTGAATCTTCAGGTAGATCCATTTCCAATTTTCTGTGGAACCTCCCAATTGATTTCCAGAGTGGTTGTACCAGGTTGCAATTCCCATCAGCAGAGGAGGAGTGTTCCCCTTTCTCCACATCCTGGCCAACATCAACATGTTCTGTCAGCTGAGGTTTTGGTCTTAGCCATTTTGACTGGTGTAAGGAATCTAAGGGTCATTTTAACTTGCATTTCCCAGAAGACTGAGGGCTTTCAATATTTTCTTAAGTGCTTCTTAGTCATTTGAGATTCTTGTGTTAATTTTTTTTGTTTAGCTCTATACCTCTTTTGTATTGGGTAATGTTTGGTTTCTTGGGAGGTTACTTCTTGAGTTCTTTACATAATTTGGTTATTAGCCCTCTATTGTATGTGGGGTTAGTGAAGACATTTTCCCAATCTGAAGGTTGTCGATTTGTCCTATTGACTATGTCCTTTGCTTTACAGAAGCTTTCCACTGTCATGAGGTCCCGCTTATCATTTTTTTTCATCATAGAGCCTGATCCAAGGGGGTCCTGTTTAGGAAATTTCCCTCCCTTTGCCAAAGAGTTCGAGGTTCTTTCCTACTTTCTCTTCAATTAAGATTCAGTCAATGTACCAGGTTTTTTGTTGAAGTTCTTGATCTACTTTGACTTGAGCTTTGTGCAGGTGGAAAAATATGGCTCTATTTTCATTTTTCTACATTCTGACTGCCATTTATTGAAAATGCTTTCATTTTCCATTCAATATTTTCAGCTCTTTGGCAAAGAGCAAGTGTCTAAGTGTGCGGTTTTATTTCTGGGTCTTCAATCCTATTCCATTGATCAGTGTGTCTGTCTCTGTATCAATACTGTGCAGTTTTTATCTCTAGTGATCTGTAATATCACTTGAAGTCAGGGATGGTGATTCCCGCAATAGTTCTTTTATTGAAAACAGAAATATTACTGCATTGTATGTAAAGACACAATTCAATACTTAGCACATGCTGGGGACATTATTTCCAGAATTAGAAGAAATATCCTAATATTCAAATGCAGACACAAACACCCTAAATAGTCAGAGTCTGAGGAAATGCAATGCTCGAGAAATCTCAATATTGGATCTTAAAGTTCACTACAGATTCACTGTGCCAAATATTGCATGGTATTTGGGAAGAAATAAGCATATGAACCATGAAATAGAGGTGGTGAGAAACTAAAGCTATACTGCAGATTATGAATGAAAGGAGAAATCACACGCTGGAGAAAAGACAGCTTCTTTAAAAACTGGTTCTGGGGAAAGTAGATGCCAATATGTAGAAGATGAAAGGAGATCTTTCTCTCTCACTCTAAAATTCAGTTAAAATGAAACAAAGGTCCTAATCTATAATCTGCAAATTTGAATCTTGCAGAGAAAAACTAAGCGAAGAGAGTCCAGGGCAGAGGATTCCATCACACTGCCCAGTGCGGGTTCTTCTCTCATCTCCTGAAGCTCTTCCTTCACATTCTTAGGATATCATTTGTCTTTCTCACTAATTTTTCATTTTCAAAAAGCAACAGTGCATCATCAAACTTGCTATGCAGTATTTTTAATTGATGTGATAGTTAACATATTTGTGTATTTACTAAATTTAAGATAGTTATTAATTTTATTGCTTTAAATTACAGCATTACTTCTAAGATCATAAATGCCCAATGGATAAGGTTAATATTATTATAATATATTACTCCAGATTTAAATAATTATATTTAGCTATGAGTTTTACATTTTAAATTTTTACTCATTAATCTCAGTTTTAGCCAATTACTTTATTATTTCTTTTACAAGAGATTTTGATTTCTTCCAAACAATCTAATAGTGAGGACATAGACTTTTCCATGAAAATTTTTGTTCTTTGACTGCTTGGTATTGCTCTGACTAACAAATACATTCATTCACTTGGCTTAGATGTTACTTCTTCAGGAACCAAACAGATACTGGAGATCATCGGAGACATCGAGCCTCATGGACTGAATAACTGATTTTCCATAGACAATTATCAGTGGATGATCAGGAACATATAAATATATAGATATATACATATAACATCTAATATATAATATTTATAATATATTTTATATAATAGACATGACATAAATGTACACATGTATATATGTGTGTATGTGTGTAAATATATATATATATATATATATATATCACAGATGTACTATGGATACAGATATACAGATATATAAACATAGAGATACACTATAACCTAGAGAGCACTAAAACAATAGGTAAATAGATTTGAGTATATTTCAAAATAAAATACAACTGTGCATATTAAAGATGTGCTACACATGAGTGTAGGTCCAAGGACAAATTATGTGAATAGTCCATTCATATTGGTTATTATATGGGTAGATTATCTTATATCAATTTGAATTCTAACTTATTTCAACGAATATTTTACTCATTGCAATATTTACATATTATTATACTAGTCATTTATTCCAACTTGATTACTTTATAGAGTGCATATCAAATTTTTTCAACTTTTCATGCTTGCATGCATGTGTATGTGAATGTGCATTTTTTAAAAGATTCAATTTTATTTAATGGGAAATTTGATGGACATTTTCTTTCTTTTTTTTAATATATATTTTTATTTTCTATATTTCTTTGTTTACAATCCAAAAGCTTTCCTCATTCCCAGTTCCCCTCTCCTCATATGTCCCATAAGTCCTCTTCTCTCCATCCATTCTCCTATCTTTCCCCCTCCCGTTTCTCTGTCCTGGTACTCCCCTACAATGCTGGATTAAGCCTTTCCAGAATTAGGGCCCTCTTCTTCCTTCTTCATGGGAATCATTTGATATGCTAATTGTATCTTCAGTATTCAGAGCTTCAGGGTTAATTAATATCCACTTATCAATGATTGCATTCCATGTGTATTCTTTTGTGATTGTGTTACCTCGCTTAGGATGATATTTTCCAGTTCCATCCATTTGCCTAAAAAATTCATTAATTCATTGTTTTTAATTGTTGAATAGTACTCCATTGTGTATATATACCACATTTTCTGTATACATTCTTCCATTGAGAGATATCTGAGTTCTTTCCAGCTTCTGGCTATTATAAATAAGGCTGCTATGAACATAGTGGAGCAGGTGTCCTTATTGCATGCTGGGGAGTCCTCTGGGTATATGCCCAGGAGAGGTATAGCAGGGTCCTCCAGAAGTGTCATGTCCAGTTTTCTTAGGAACCGCCAGACTGATTTCCATAGTTGTTGTAACATCTTTCAATCCCACCAGCTGTGAAGGAGTGTTCCTCTTTCTCTACATCCTCCCCAACAACTGCTGTCTCCTGAGTTTTTAAACTAAGCCATTCTGACTAGTGTGAGGTGAAATGTCAGGGCTGTTTTGACTTACATTTCCCTAATGGCTAATGAGCATTTCTTAAGGTGCTTCTCGGCCATCTGAATTTCTTCAGGTAAAAATTCTTTGTTTAAGTCTGTACCCCATTTTTTAATAGGGTTATTTGGTTCCCTGAGGTCTAACTTCTTGAGTTCTTTGTATATATTGGATATTAGCCCTCTATCGGATGTAGGATTGGTGAAGATCTTTTCCCAATTTGTTGGTTGCTGATTTGTCCTTTTGATGGTGTCCTTTGCCTTACAGAAACTTTGTAATTTTATGAGATCCAATTTGTCAATTCTTCATCTTAGAGCATAAGCTATTGGTGTTCTGTTCAGGAAAATTTTCCCTGTGCCTATGTCCTCAAGGGTTTTCCCCAGTTTCTTTTCTATTAGTTTCAGTGTGACTAGTTTTATGTGGAGGTCCTTGATCCACTTGGAGTTGAACTTAGTGTACTAAGGAGGAGATAAGAATGGATCGATTCACATTCTCCTGCATGCTGACCTCTAGTTGAGCGAGCATCATTTGTTGAAAAGGGTATCTTTTTTTTCCACTGAATCTTTTCAGCTCCTTTGTCGAAGATCAAGTGACCATAGGTGTGTGGATTCATTTCTGGTCTTCAATTCTATTCCATTGGTCCACTTGCCTGTCACTATGCCAATACCATGCAGTTTTTAACACTATTGCCCTGTAGTATTGCTTGAGGTCTGGGATACTAATTTCTCCAGAAGTTCTTTTACTGTGGAGAATAGTTTTAGCTATCCTGGGTTTTTTGTTATTCCAGATAAATTTGAGAATTGCTTTTTCTAACTCTGTGAAGAACTGAGTTGGGATTTTGATGGGGATTGCATTGAATCTATATATTGCTTTTGGCAAGATGGCCATTTTAACTGTATTAATCCTGCCAATCCATGATCAGGGAAGATTTTTCCATTTTCTGAGGTCTTCTTCAATTTCCTTCTTCAGTTCTTGTCATATAGATCTTTCACTTGTTTGGTTAGAGTCACACCAAGATACTTCATATTGTTTGTGGCTATTTTGAAGGGTATCATTTCCCTAACTTCTTTCTCGGCCTGCTTATCCTTTGAGTATAGGAAGGCAACAGATTTGCTTGAGTTGATTTTATAACCTTCCACTTTTCTGAATTTGTTTATCAGCTGTAGGAATTCTCTGGTGGAGTTTTTTGGGTCATGTAAGTATACTATTATGTCATCTGCAAATAGTGATAATTTTACTTCTTCCTTTCCAATTTGTATCCCTTCGCCCTCCTTATGTTGTCTAATTGCTCTAGTTAGAACTTCAAGTACTATATTGAAAAGATATGGAGAGAGAGGGCAGCCTTGTCTAGTCCCTGATTTTAGTGGGATTGCTTCAACTTTTTCTCCATTTAGTTTGATGTTGGCTACCGGTTTGCTGTATATTGCTTTAACTATGTTTAGGTATGGGCCTTGAATTCCTGTTCTTTCCAAGACTTTTAGCATGAAAGGATGCTGAATTTTGTCAAATGCTTTTTCAGCATCTAATGAAATGATCATATGGTTTTTTCTTTGAGTTTGTTTATGTAGTGGATTGCATTGATGGATTTACATTTATTGAACCATCCCTGTATCCCTGGGATGAAGCCCACTTGATCGTGGTGGATGATTGTATTGATGTGTTCTTGGATTCAGTTGGCAAGAATTTTATTGAGTATTTTTGCATCGATATTCATAAGGGAAATTGGCCCGAAGTTCTCTTTCTTTGTTGGATCTTTGTGTGGTTTTGGTATCAGTGTAATTGTGGCTTCATAGAACAAGTTGGATAGTGTTCCTTCTGTTTCTATTTTGTGTAACAGTTTGAAGAGTATTGGTGTTAGGTCTTCTTTGAAGGTCTGATAGAATTCTGCATCTTGTCCCATGCTTTTTTTGGTTGGGAGACTTTCTATGACCCATTTTATTTCTTCAGGGGTTATGGGCCTGTTTAGATGATCTATTTGATCCTGATTTAATTATGGTGTTTGGTATCTGTCAAGGAAATTGTCCATTTTCTCCAGATTCTCCAGTTGTGTTGAGTATAGGCTTTGGTAGTAAGATCTGATGAGTTTTTGAATTTCCTCAGTTTCTGTTGTTATATCTCCCTTTTCATTTCTAATTTTGTTAATCTGGATACTGTCTCTGTGCCCTTTGGTTAATCTGGCTAAGGGTTTATATATCTTGTTGATTTTCTCAAAGAACCAGCTTCTGGTTTTGTTGATTCTTTGTATGGTTCTCGTTGTTTCTACTTGATTGATTTCAGCCCTGAGTTTGATGATTTCCTGCCTTCTACTCCTCCTGGGTAAAATAGCTTCTTTTTGTTCCAGAGCTTTCAGGTGTGTCATTAAGCTGTTAATGTATGCTCTCTCCATTTTCTTTTTGGAGGCACTCGGGGATATGAGTTTTCCTTGTGTCCCATAAATTTGGGCATGTTGTGTCTTCATTTTCATTGAATTCTAAAAAGTCTTTGATTTCTTTATTTCTTCCTTGACCAAGGTATCATTGAGTAGAGTATTGTTCAGTTTCGATGTGTATGTGGGCTTTCTGTTGTTTTTGCTGCTATGGAATACCACTTTTACTCCATAGTGATATGATAGGAGGCATGGGATTATTTCGATCTTCTTATATTTGTTGAGTTCTGTCTTGTGACCAATTATATGGTCGATTTTGGAGAAGGTACCATGAGGTGCTGAGAAAAAGGTATATTCTTTTGCTTTGGGATGAAAAGTTCTGTATATATTTGTTAACTCCAATTGGTCCAAAGCTTCAATTAGTTTCATTCTCTCCCTGTTTAGTTTCTGTTTTCCTGATTGGTCCATTGAGGAAAGTGCAGTGTTGTAGTCACTCACAATTATTGTGTTAAATGCAATGTGTGCTTTGAGCTTTAGTAAAGTTTCTTTTATGAATGAGGTGCCTTTGCATTTGGAGCATAGATGTTCAGGATTGAGAGGTCTTCTTGGTGTGTTTTTCCTTTGACTAGCAAGAAGTGTCCCTCAGTGTCTCTTTTGATGACTTTAGGTTGAAAGTCAATTTTATATGATATTAAAATGGCTACTCCGGCTTGTTTCCTGAGATCATTTGCTTGTAAAATTGTCTTCCAGCCTTTTACTCTAAGGTAGTGTTTGTCTTTGACACTGAGGTGTGATTCCTGTATGCAGCAAAATGTAGGATCCTGTTTATGTATCCAATCTGTTAGTCTATGTCGTTTTATTGGGGAATTGAGTCCATTGATGTTAAGAGATATTAAGGAATAGTGATTATTACTTCCTGTCATTTTTGTTGTTATCTTTTATATTTGATTGGTTATCTTCTTTTGGGATTGAGGAAAGAAGGATACTATCTTGCATTTTCCAGGGTGAAGTTTCCCTCCTTTTATTGGTGTTTTCGTCCTATTTTCCTTTGTAGGGCTGGGTTTGTGGTAAGATATTGGGTGAACTTGGTTTAGTCATGGAATATCTTGGGTTTCTCCATCTATGGTGATTGAGAGTTTTTCTGGGCATAGTAGTTTTGGCTGGCATTTGTGTTCTCTTAGAGTCTGCATGAGAGCTGCCCAGAATCTTCTAGCTTTCCTAGTCTCTGGTGAGAAGTGTGGTGTGATTTTGATAGGTCTTCCTTTACTTGGCCTTTTTCTTTTATTGCCTTTAATATTCTTTCTTTGTTTAGTACATTTGGGGTTTTGATTATGATGTGACAGGAGGTATTTCTGTTCTGGTCCAGTCTGTTTGGAGTTCTGTAGGCTTCGTCTATATTCATGGGCATCTCTCTCTTTAGGTTCGGGAAGTTTTCTTCCATAATTTTATTGAAGATATTTGCTGGCCCTTTAAGTTGTAAATCTTTACTCTCATCTATGCCTATAATTCTTAGGTTTGGTCTTCTCATTGTGTCCTGGATTTCCTGGATGTTTTGGGTTACAAGCTTCTTGCATGTTGCATTTTCTTTAACTGTTGAGTCCATGGTTTCTATGGTATCTTCAGCATCTGAGATTCTTTCTTCTATCTCTTGTATTCTGTTGTTGATATTTGCATCTATGTCCCGTGATTTCTTCCCAAGGTTTTCTATCTCCAAAGTTGTCTCCCTTTGAGATTTCGTAGTTGTTTCTACTTCTGAGTTTAGATCCTGGATGGTTTTTCTTAGCTCCTTCACTTGCCTGTTTGTGTTTTCCTGTAATTCTTTAAGAGATTTTTGTGTTTCCTCTTTCATGATCTCAGCCTGTTGACCAAAGTTCTCCTATATTTCTTTAAGTGATTTTGCATTTCCTCCTTATTGGCTTCTGAATTCTCCTGAATTTCTTTCAATGATTTTTGTGTTTCCCTTGTAAGGGCTTCTAACTTTTGATCCATTTTCTCCTGAATTTCTTTAAGAGATTTATTTATGTCCTTCATGTGATCCTGTAACAGCATCATGACCAGTGATTTTAAATCTATATCTTTTTTTTCTGGAGTGTTGGTGTATCCAGGACATGCTGCTAATGGAGAATTGGGTTCAGATGTTGCCATATTGCCTTGATTTCTGTTATTAACATACCTGCATTTGCCTTTTGCCATCTAGTTCTCACTGGTGGTAGTTGGTCTTGTTGTCAATGCTGGACTCACCAGTGCAAGCTTCCTCTTCGCAGCTGGTCTCCGGGTGCCCAGCTGACCTCCTGCACTACCTGGAGACTGGGTTCAGTGGCCCAGGCTGTTTCTGTTCCCGAAGTGGAGGCCTGAAGGCTCCAGCCAGAGGCCTCAGGGCTGGATCCTCTGCTCTGCAGGGCCTGACTCACCAGAGCGTGCTGCTTGTGCCCAGCCGGCCTCTGGGTATACCGCTGGCCTCTTGCACTTCCTGGACATGGGGTATCATGGCCCAGGCTGCTCCTGATTCCGAAGCAGAGGCCTAACGTCTCTCCTCAGGGCTGGATCCTCTGCTCTGCAGGGCCTGACTCCATGAATGTGCATGTTATAGGAGGAGGTTAGAGTTCAAACTGCAGATTATACTTTCTATCAGGTGGGACCTGATTTTAATAAAAGGTCTTCAGCATTGGTCTCCAGCACCTCTGTACAATAAGACATCTTGCTGGCCCTAATTTAATAATACTTTTAATATGATTATTTTTGCCATTTACTTTCCAAAAATTTTAATCAAGATGTTTATTTCTCTGAGTTTGTAGTCAGTTTTACTATTTAAAAGCTAGACATCACTCTAGAATCATCTTTGTCAAGGTTCTATTTTGAAGGTTATGTGGGTTTTAGACAATGCAATGGATAAACAAATGTGAACATTCTCAATAAAGTACGTGCAACCTGAATACAAGATCATGTCCACAAGATTGTCTGTCATGATCAGGTAGGCCTAGTCCTATAGATGCAGATATCATTCCATATTCTTAATTCAGTAAATATACTTAACTACATAAGCAGACTTAAAGACAAAAATTATGCGATCAATACCTTAGACACAGAAGAGGACTTTGACAAACTCAATATCTCTTTATGATAAAAGACCTGGATATTCTGGACATAGAAGGGACCTACGTCAACATAGCACAGGTGATTTACATCAAGCTCATATCCAAAATCAACTAAATGGAAATAAACTAAAGAAACTGTCACTAAAATTAGAACCAGGAACAAAGGACTGTTTCCATAATTACTCATTTTAGTACTTGAAATCTAACGTAGAGGAGAAAGACAACTGAAGGAGATCAAAGGAATACAAATACAAAAGGAAGACTAACAAACGATATTTAATTTCAGATGTTATGATTTTCTGAATGAAGGAGTTTAAACACTCAATGAGGAAATGTCTACAACCAATAAGCAAAAAAGAAGGAAACAAAATAAAAACAGAAAATTCAGAGGCCTTCCTATATACAATTGAAAAATAATCTAAGAAAGAAATAATCAAACAAAATATTTCACAACAGCCTCAAAAAACACATTGAGTAAAAACTATGTAATAAACAATATATTTAAAAAGAACAGAAGATGGGATCAGAAGGACTAATGTAGTGGAAGTAGACATTCTAATATTATTAAAGTGCATATTTAGCAAAACTCATTAAATTTCCAAAACCATTCTTTGCAAATAGAAACAAATTCAGTTCCATATGAAGACATGTGTGAAGACACAAAGATACACACAAAACAATCCTGAATGGTGAAAAAATTGCTGATACTATCACCATCTCTGAATTCTATTTTTAGAAGAATCTAACATAGCAAAAACAGCATGGTATTAGCACAAAAACAGACACATTGATCAATGGAATCAACCTGAAGATTCAGACATAATTCTACATGTATGGGTACTGAACTTTTTACTAATAAGCAAAAAATATATTCTGGAGAAAAGCTTACCTTCAAAAATGGTGGTGGTAAAAGTGGATGACTGCAAGTATAAAATGCAAACAGACCCAGAACTATCTCTCTGCATGAAACTCAACTCTAAGTGGATCACTGACATTCACATAAAACCAGATATGCTGATCCTCAGAGAGAATAAAGTGAGAAATAGTCTTGAACTCACTGACACAAGAGAGAACTTTCTGACAGGATTCCAATAGCAAAGGCACTAAATCCAAACACTAATTAATGGGATCTCATGAAGCTGAAAATAAGGCAAAGCAAACAGAGTATCTTTCAAGCAAAACTGCAGCCGAAGAACAGTTAAAAAGCAAGTATATGTACTCTTTGGTTGGTGGACTAAACCGAAGTACACATGGAGGGACACATGGCTCCAGCTACATATGTAGCAGAGGATGGCCATTTCAAACATCAATGAGAGGAGAGGCTATTAGTCCTATGAATGCTTGATGCCCCAGTATAGGGGAATGCCAGGTCAGGAAAGTGGGGGGTATGGTGGTAAGAAGGGGGAGGGGGTGGTGTAGGGGGGTTAAATGTAAATAAAGCAAATATCTAATAAAAGGTTAAAAAAGCAAATATATGTCTGATAAAATGTTAGTAGCTACAGTATATATGGAACTAACACAATGAGCATCAGAAAATAACCCAATTGAAAATGATGTACAGAACTCAGCAGAGAATATCAAAAGATAAAATATAAAGGGTTGAGTAACACTTAGAAGAAATGCTTAACAACTTTATCTATCAGGGAAATGCCAATTAGCACTACTTTGATATTTTAACTCATAAGAGTCACAACAATTAAAATCAATAAAACAAATGATAGAACATGATTAGAGTGCATACTGGTACAGTCAGTATAGAAATTAGTTTAAAGGTTCCATCAGGAAGTTGAGAGTCAATCTACATCAATCTAATTATACTACTATTTGAAAAATACCAAAAGAACTCTGGTAATGTAATAATTGTTCATTTACATTCACTGATTCTATGTTGTACAACATGAATAACCCCAGAAGTTAGGTACCCACCAAGGTGCAAGCAAGAACACAATATTTCAAGGAAACAGAACACAACACAATGTTATTGACATTTAAGTATGATACTAGTATGGGAGGGACAAAGTGGTATAGGTAAGAATACAAATGCACAGGCAAAGGAAGAAATATAGGGGGCAGAATCTAACACTGAAGTCCTTTTCAAATCCCACATGAAAATATACCACATTTAATTTATTCCTGGGATGTGATGGCATAAGACATCTAGCTGGAACATTTTCTCAAATAATTTCCCAATTATTTCATGAATCTATTTGAATTCTTTTTATAGAAGTATTTATTTCTAAGCTTCTACAGTAGTGAAGTAGTGTCTTTCCATAGGAGACATGATGTTATGTCATTTTTCTCATTCATTCGGAAAAGAGAAGAAATGAAAACAACACTCACAGAAATGAAAATCAAAACAGACAAGCAAAAGACCAATAAGACAAACAATAAATCAGAAAACAAAACAAAAAGAAAAAGTAAAATTCAACTGGGCTGTGGTGGCGCTTGCCTTTAATCCCAGCACTTGGTAGGCAGAGGCAGGTGGATTTCTCAGTTCCAGGAGGCTGGTCTACAGAGTGAGTTCCAGGACAGCCAGGGCTACACAGAGAAACCCTGTCTCAAAAAAAAAAAAGAAAAGAAAAGAAAAAGAAAAAAGAAGAAAAGAAAAAAAGAAAGAAAAGAAAAAGAAAAAGAAAAAAAGAAAAAGAAAAAGAAGAAAAAGAAAAAGTAACATTCATCAAAAAAACCCATTGAGTTCATTTTTTTATTGACTAAAAACCCTAGCCATGGGACCTATATGTGGTTAAATGTAGTGACAATCTGCTGTAGAAAACATATTGTCCCTAGGTATACAACATCACTGGGTAGGGAAGTAAGGGAAGTAGCTGGGAGGAGTTTGGTGCAAGGACTGTATGAAAAAAATCTTTTAATTAAATAATAACCTTCTAAGTATAATAGACATGTTACTGTTGTGGTGTATTGAATGAGTATTGCATGTTTTTAACAACAAAACAAAAAAATCTATTGGTGTTTTAAGTTTTCATAATGATTATATTTCAAACAATAAACATACAAATGCACAGTATAATTGTACTTTTGTTTACACATCACCCACAGTTTAATACATTTGCTGTGTATTATTCAACAAGTGCTCTATACAGCATAACCTAAATAGAATAGTAGATAGTATGACTTACACTGCTTTCATAGCTTTTTTCACAGGCAACTGAAAATTTTTTACTCCTATTAGAAAACCCAGAATGTATCCTAATGTTTGTGCAGCATCTGCAGTAGCTGAAAGAGGAACACAGAACAAAAAGGCTTAACAATCATACTGGGTCATATAAAATAGAAATGAACTATCTTAGTGATATCAATGTTTTTCATGTTATTCTTTATTACTTGGTAGAAAAATGAGTAGAGACAGAGAGGAAGAAATAGGAGCAGGTGAAAAATAGGTGATTGACAAAATTGTATATATTTCTGGAATTTATTCTAGCAAGTTTCAAATTAATGTGATAAATTCATGCACGAGTTGATGATATTCTTATAGTTGATGCTAATCCTGAGACACAGTTGCTATTTTTTTGAGAACAATGAGTGTGCTCTGATAGGACTCTACATTGCTTGAGTTAGAACTGTTCTTATAATCTGAATCATGTATTTTACTCAGTACCTAAAGATTGTGAACATTAATTGTACCTAAAACAATGACAGAGATCCATCTAACTACTTACTGACAGTACCACTGTGTGGCATAGCCTTTTATTTAATCACGTATCAGATACTTCTATAATTTAATTAACTAAATTTAATAACTTAATTTTATCTTAATCTATATATTCAATGTAGCATGAATATATTTCCTATATTATATCACTATGGACATTATCAAAGTAAATATAAAATAAATTTATGATTTTAAAATATTATCCAACTATTGATCTACCTGTCTGTCTCTATACCAATACAATCCGGTTTTTATCATTATGGCTTTATAGTACAGCTTGAGGTCAGGGATGGTGATTACCCTAGAAGTGTTTTTATTGTAGAGAATGGTTTTTACTATACTTGGATTTTTGTTATTTCAGATGAATTTAAGAACTGCATACTTTATCCGCGTGAAGCACTGAGTTAGAATTTTGATGGGGGATTGTAAAGAATCTGTGGATTGCTTTCGGCAAGATGGTCATTTTTACGATATTAATTCTGCAGATCAATTAACATGGGAGATCTTTTTATCATCTGAGAAGGAAGACCAAAGTGAGGATGCTACAGAAAAAAATAATCAAGGGAGTTAATGGGTTAGAGGAACTTTGAAGAGAGGAGGGAGGGGGGCAGGATCAGGATCAGGTATGGCTGAAGACAGAGAAGTACTGAGGGTCAGGAAATTGAACAGAGGTATGTATCAATGGGGCATGTGGAACTGGAGGTAGCCACCAGAAGGTCCCAGAAGCCAGGAAAGCAAAAGGCTCCCAGGATCCAGTGGAGATGACATTCCCAGAATACCCAACAAAGGGAAGAGAGCTGTAGAGACCATATTCAGAGGTTAGGCATGGCACCCTATTGAGGGATGGGGCCATCTCCAAAGTTTTCTATCTGAAGGAAAAATATATGTCTGAAGGAAAAGTATAGCAGAGACTGAAGGAAAAGCAATCCAGAGACTGCCCCCATTTGGGGATCCATCCCATATCCAGCCACCAAACCCAGACACAATTGCTGATGCCAAGAAGTGCTTGCTACAGGAGCCTTATATAGCTAACCTCTGAGAAGCTCTGCCAGATTTTGACCAATGCAGATATGGATTATTGCAGCAAACCATTTGACTGATCATGGAGATCCAAATGGAGGAGTTAGGGGAAAGACTGTAGGAGCTGAAGGGGTTTGCAACCCCATAGGAAGAACAACAGTATCAACCAAGCTGAATAATGCCCTCCCCCCCAAACTCCAAGGGATTAAATCACTAATCAAAGAGTACACTTGGAGAGACCCAGGGCTCCAGCTTTATATGTTGCAGAGGATAGCCTTATCTGGCATGGATGGGAAAGGAGGCTCTTGGTCATGTGAAGGATCAATGTCCCAGTGTAGTGAAATGTTAGGGTGGTAAAGCAGGAGTGTGTAGGTGGGTGGGGGAGCATCCCCATAGAAACAAGGGGAGGAGGATGGGATGGGGGTACATGGAGGAGAAACAAGGAAATGGGATAATATTTGAAATGTAAATAAATAAAATATCCATTAAATACTTTTTATTATTATTAAAAAAAGAAATGTCCAACATCCTTAGTCATTTTGCAAATGCAAATCAAATGGACCCTGAGATTCTACCTCATTACAATCAGAATGGCTAAGATAAAAACAAGCAGGTGACAGCAGATATTCATGAGGACGTGAAGAACAAGGAAAACTTCTCCATTGCTGGTGGGACTAAAAACTTGTAAAACCACTTTCAATATCAATCTGGTGTTTCCTGAGAAAATTGGAAATAATTCTACCTGAAGACTAAGCTATACCACTACTTGACATATACCAAAGTGATGCTCCGACATACAATAAGTACATGTGCTCCACTATGTGCAAAGCAACCTCAGATGTCCCTCAACAGAGGAATGGATACAGAAAATGTGTTACATTTATACGTTGGAGTACTACTTAGCTATTAAAAACAATGACTTCATGAAATTCCCAAGCAAATGGATAGAACTAGAAAATATCATCCTGAGTGAGGTAACCAGACACACACACACACACACACACACACACACAAAATACACATGGGATATACTCACTAATAAGTGCTTATTATGCCAAAACCTTTTCAGAATCTCATGATAGAACGTACAAAACATATGGAGCTTAAGAATAAGGAAGACCAAAATGTAGGTGCTTCAGTGCTACTTAGAACTGGGAACAAAATAGACACAGGAGGTAGAGTGATGGAGGGATCTGGGAGGGAGATGGGAAGGGGAGGGAAAAAGTAAGTGGGATCAGGCATTGGAAAGGACAGAAGTACAGAGTACCAGAAAATTGAATATAAACATGCAGCATTGGGGGATGGAGAATTGGTGGTAGCCACTAGAAAGTCTCAGTCTCTGGGGAAGCAAAAGGCTCCCAGGACCCAATTGTGATGACTTTAGCAGAAATAGACAACCAAATGAAGAATCAACCTATAGAGACCACCACCTGTAGATAGACATGGCCCCCAATTAAAGGATGGGGCTACCCAATAAGCTCAAAATTTTTTCCATTTGCTAGTGACTTTTTTCTATATTCTTTGTTTACATTCCAAATGATTTCCCCTTCCCTGTTCCCCCCCTCCCCATACGTCCCATAAGCTCTCTTCCCTCCACCCATTCCCCAATCAACCTCCTCCCACTTCTCTGTACTGGTAATCCCCTACATGGCTCAAAATTTTTAATCTTGACATGTTCCTATCCTAAGGAAAACACAGAAAAAAAATGTAACAGATATTGAAGGAAAGGCCATCCAGAGACTGCCCCACTTAGGCATCCAGTCACCTGCAGACACTAAACACCCACACTGTTGCTGATACCAAGAATCTCTTGCTGACAGGAGCATGATATGGCTGTTTTCTGAGAGGTTCACCAGCACCTGACCAATACAGATGCAGATACTCACAGCTGGACTGAGCCCACAGACCACAATGGAAGAGCTTGTAGAAGAGCTGAGGGTTCTGAAGGAGATTGCAACCATCCAGCTGGACCACCCAGAGCTTTCAGGGACTAACCCACCAACCAAAGAGTACACATGGAGGGAACCAGGTACATATGTAGCAGAGGGTGGCCTTATCTGACATCAATAGGAGGGGGGCAGGCTTGAAACCACAGCATAGGGGGATGCTAAAGGGATAAGGTGGGAGTGGCTGAGCTGGTGGAGGAGCACCCTCATAGAGGCAGAGGGGAGTAGGGAGAGGGGTTATGGGAAGTAGAGTTTGTGGAGGGGTAACCAGGCAGGGGAATGTCATTTGAAATTTAAATAAAATGATTAATAAAAAAGAAAAAATGATATCTAACATGTCTATGAAAATAATTCTTCATTTTTGCCTACCAGGATCAGAATCTATTACCAGTTTCCAGATAGATTATTTGGGATTGAATAAATACTTATTTAATGCAGGACACAGTTTCATAAAAAAACTGTAAAATGAAGAGATGATACTCTGCAGTTATCTCCTTCTCCCTCCCCCCTTGGATCCCTCTCTATCCTCACCTTGATACTCCATTTCCCTCCCCACTGTTTCAGGGAAAGAGAACCAGATGTTCTAATGCCACTTAAAACATTCTGATACTTTCTATTCTTGTAAAACGCTTCAGTGTCATTTAGATGGCTTAACTAGTGTTCTTACTCTCATGCATCAATGTGATTTTGAAGTTATAAAACCAAGTTGTCATTCATTAGTACAGTGTCATCAATACTTACCTATCAGTTAAATCACACAGAAATCTGATAATTACTCAAAATGGGCCATATATATTTTAAAAACTTGCCTACATGTAATCCAGATGAAAGTGTTGGAACATGGTCAAAAATGAAGGTTATGGCAAGCAGATAAAGTGGAACCCCTGCTATTCCATGGAGCAACTGCCCGAAGATGAGGAGATAGATGCATGTTGATTTTTGTGGTACTACGGTTGCCCCACAAACGTTAGGTTTTTTTCCTTCCTCACACAAATCCTCTAAAAAAAAAGAAATATGTTATACTGAAGTGAGTTCAAAATTAAATGTACAATTAATTTTCTGTTGCTATCAGCACCAGGCTTTTCTCATTAGATTGTCTCATTAGACAATCAATTCCTCATTATATTCTAAATAGAAATAACACATTAAAAGAAAATGAGTGGGAATACTGGAAGAGATATACAGATTATGAAATGGTATAGTTATGTATATGCACAAGATGCCATGTACACAGATATTCTTATATTCATGCACAGTTTTACATGCTTAATTCATATTGCACTCATTTTCCAATATTTTTCATCCTGTTATTCTGGCATTTGTCTGCAGAATAACAGCAACTTGCAATGCCCTGAATAGTTCACCATCTGAGTATAATTTCATGGTCCTTTCTTTAGCAATCTTTAAATTACATATACACTACTTCTAAGATTAAATAATTTTCTATTTTAGACTCTTGAGGTCCTATAATGTACTATTATGGTTTGTATGTGAAATACCTCTCTAAAGTCTCACAGATTCAATATATCATTCCCTGTTGATATTATTTGGAGAGTTCCTACAAGTGTGAGAGAGAGACTGAGGCACCTCCTGGTCTCCAAAAGGAACATCTTGTTCCAGATCTTTCCTGTCTTTACTCTGCTTTGTTCCACCATGAGGTCAACTGGCTTCCTTTACATACTCCCAGTGTTCTGCCTGGCCATGGCTCAGAGTCTATGGAGCCTAGCAACCATGGAGGGAACACTCTGAAACCATGAATTAAAAAGACATATTCCCTACTGCTGTTTTTTTTCTAACCTTTTTACACAGCAACCTGACAACTAAGTGTACATCGGATTATAAAGGCAAAGTATTAAATGATAAAGATTTCCTTAGGCATTCTGCGGTCAACAATTTTATTTTAAAACCATATGGATCACAGGTAATTTCTTAATTTTCTTACTCACATGGTTATAAGGTTTGTGTATTTATACTTGTTAGTAGACTGGCAGAACTAAGCATATAATAGTAAACCATAACTATTATGAAGATCTTGGGTAAAATTTGACACATGTTTGCAAATGTTTTGTAGAAAATAATACAGTGAAAGTACGACTTTTATAGTGAATGAAATGGCATTTGGTGTAGTTTGTTTGAAACAATACATAACTCATTGTAAAGTGGAAAGATACACTAAAATTATGATTTAGCTTATCATATAACTCCTTTGTTTTTAAAATACATTCTGTGTTCAGTGGGTATTAGTTAAGACATTTTCATACATGTGTGTAATATTCCCATGGATGTCATATCTTTTCTCTTTCTCTCTGCCTCAGATTCCCACTGATAGCTTCATATTTGCAATGTGGTCCATTTACTAAATTCATAGACTTATTTTTTTTTAATGGTTCAGTGAGTTGTGTTAGAATTGTTTACCGGAAAATGAGATGTGTTATTTGTAGGATTGTGGACCATGCTTACCTTGCCAGGTTCTCTTCTCTCTCTCTCTCTTCTCTCTCTCTCTCTCTCTCTCTCTCTCTCTCTCTCTCTCTCTCTCTCTCTCTCTCTCTCTCTCTCTTTATCTCTCTCTTCCAGTAAAACACACATAGCTATATGTCCATCTACAGGAATGCATGGGGAGATAATTTTCCATCTTTGATAGTGTGTTCACAGAAGCTATCTCAGGTAACTGATGTGCAGGCAATCCCTGCTTCCTTGAGTTCAAGACTACAATGGAGTGTTCATGCCTAAGTTCAGTGTTTTACATGACTTCTCACACCTGCAGCCCATCAAGCTCTTTCCTTCTTCTGCCTCCTCTTCTGCATTGTTATGTGGTCCTGGTGGAACCCAATTTTGACTGAGCATTTACTAGTCACTCTTACTTAATTCTTATTTTTCTCATCTTTCTAGCTAATGTCTTTTAGTATGCAATCCAAATAATCCTTTAAAACTACTTTTGGAATGATCCTGTTAACTCTCTCAGTGGTCTTGTATATGTTTTTTTTTTTTCTGTAAGTATCATTAGCCCTTCTTTGATATATTCTGTCTTTTACAACATGTAAACTCTTAGTTAAATTACAAACTTAGTCCAATTATGAATTTTCAAGATCTCTAGCTAAACTTTGGAGCTGATGAAAAACAATCGATGTTCAAAAGCCTATTTGACTTCATGTTGAATAGACTCAAGAAATTCTTTCAGGTTCATGACAGTCATAAAACACCTCCTGAGCTCATTCATTTCTGTCTTGTTTTAGAAACTTGAGCTTAGTACACAAGTTACTCTTTTTTTTATTCAATATATTTTTTATTTACATTTCAAATGATATCCCCTTTTCTGGCCCCCACAAGTTACACTTAAGGATCATATTTCTTAACTTTCCACTGGCTAATCCTTTTGAATATTAACAAAAAATAATTCTCCATTAGAAAATTGTGTATTATAAGTTACTTAATATCCAAAAAACATAGAAATCTCCAAATGACAAACTATTAAGAAGTGGGGTATGAGTCAGAATGGCTAAGGTCAAAAACTCAGGAGACAGCAGGTGTTGGCCAGGATGTGGAGAAAGAGGAACACTCCTCCACTGCTGATGGGATTGCAAGATGGTGCAACCACTTTGGAAATCAGTCTGGCGGTTCCTCAGAAAACTTGACATGACACTTCCTGAGGACCCGGTTATACCACTCCTGGGCATATACCCAGAGGATTCTTCAGCATGCAATAAGGACACATGCTCCACTATGTTCATAGCAGCCCTATTTGTAGTAGCCAGAAGCTGGAAAGAACCCAGGTGTCCTTCAATGGAGGAATGGATACAAAAAATGTGTTATATTTACACAATGGAGTACTATTCAGTCATTAGAAACAATGAATTCATGAAATTCTTAGACAAATGAATGGAGATGGAGAACATCACACGGAGTGAGTTAACACAGTCTCAAAAGATCAATCATGGTATGCACTCACTGATAAGTGGATATTAGCCTAGAAACTTTGAATACCCAGGACATAATCCACAAATTAAATGATGTCCAAAAAGAATGGAGGAGTGGCCCTGGTTCTGGAAAGACTCAGTGCAAGAGTATAGGGGAATTTCAGAACAGGGAAGCGGGAAGGGGTAGATCGAGGAACAGGGGGAGGGAAGAGGGCTTATGGGACTTGCGGAGAGTGGGGACCCAGAAAAGGGGAAATCATTTGAAATGCAAATAAAAAATATATCAATTAAAAAAAAAGAAAAAAAGAAGTGTAGTGTGTTCGATACTACAAATTCAGATTAAAGATCTAATTTAAAACGCATAAGGTTTAATTTTAGCAAATAACATGAGTTATGTTAATGACGTGACACAATTATTCTACCATTTTAACTGAAATTCATTTTGAAGTTGGCCAAAGAAATGTATACAAAATCAAGAAGTTGTCTTTCATACACTCTTGTATGAAAACAAGATTTCAATAGGTGGTAAAAAGAGTGAGAAGAACTTGGAGCCGGAGTGGTCCTCATCAATTCAGAGATTTGCGTGTTCTCCCAGAGAACCAAGATTCTGCTTTTAGCAGATAAGTAACAGCTCAAACCCATCTGCATCTCCAGTTCATGGGAATCTGACAGCCAGGCATCAGCATGCACATGGTGTGCATATATACCTATATGCAAAACACACAAAATATTTAAATTTTAAAGGCATACAACACCCCCTCTCTCAATTACAAGGTAGCCATTATAAATACAAAGCAGACATTAATTCAAGAGTGACAAACTGAGGAAATATACAGGAATGGAGGGAGGGAACAATATGTGATGGTTTATGAAGACAAGACATAAGAGGGGTTTGAAAACAGGAGAAAGAGTAATCATGTAAACTTGAAAAATAAGACATAGTTAAAATTTAAAATACAGAATGAATTAATTTGATTGTGTTCCATCTTTAGTAAGAACTGTTAGAGAAAGGGACCTTGCAGACAGCAGAAGAGAATGACAAATGATTGGAAGGATGAGTAGGAGCACACAGAATGATCACTAGAGGACAGTGCCTTTGTTTTCACTGGAGAGAAGAATGGAAGAATACTGATACACAAGTGTAGGCTAATGTAAACTTCAATGTTAAGAAAGTAAGGCAATTTTTCTACATGTTGATAGTTTCCATCCAGCATAGGACAATGTGAGAGTTTAATAAAAAAGAAAACAAAACCACAACCGTCCCCAAACAAAGAAAACACCAAGTAACAAACAAAACAAAACAAACAAAACAAAATAAAAACAATGTTTTTTCAAGGGTTACAATAGATTGTGGACTAAATGACTTTCACATGAATAGATCCATTTGTGAAGAAACTATCACTTCCAATTGGCAATAGCAGATTCATCACAGGGTTCAGCAGCTACCTGGTTTAGGGAAAGGGGGAGGTTCATGATTCACTCCCAAGGCTTATAAGAAGGAAATAAAAGGACAATGAGATAAAATTGCTGACAGCACTCACTAGAGGAGGTTTGAAAGATTTTGATATGTCATGTTGGCAGACAGAAAATAATCTGCAAATGAAGGGAAGTAGCAACTTGGAGAATACGGGAAAGCTGGTTTTCACTATCCACTGCTCCTAATGATAGAAAAGAGGGTACCTTCATTCTGGGTAAATAGGAACTGCTAGTGGTTAGCATCAAAAACCTGAGCTCAGTATACCTACTAAGATAGATGTGTGCATGGTCACCTTATATAAAGTTCTAGAAAACAAAGGTGACAAGGTAGAAACTGGGGAGAAAATTTGCGTTGAATTATTCAAGATGTATGATGTCTACATGTTTATTGAGTCACATATATTCTACATGAGTGTAGATCATGAACATGTCATCATTGTAGATAAGTGTGCAAGCATAGAACAGACAACAAATATAAAATAGAAAGCTATGGACTATACCAAAGATGGTCAGAGAACACATAATGAAAGATGAACCTAGTATCTAATCATGAAATCACAAAAAGGAAAGAGCAGAAAAGTAAATGAGGAGACATAGTAATAATGGAAGATGTGTAGATAAACAAATGGAGAATCTAACCCCCCCCTCTGTGTGTGTGTGTGTGTGTGTGTGTGTGTAAGCCAATGACATCAGAGGCCAGAATAGTCCCCTTGAGGTATAGTTATTTGTGTTTTCTCGCTGAATAATGTCTATGCTTGAAACCAAACTCAGATCCTCTGCAAGGGTAGTACATTTCTTAATTGCTGACTAGAATTTTTAATACTGATCAAGACAAGTTCCTGAGGATTCTGCTATTCCTGACCAGAATACTGTTGGGAGAACAAAGTGAGGAAACGCTTTCCATGATCTTTTCATTAGTCAACTTCTCATTGAAGCAAATATCAGTTCTCTAAATACAAATGTTATTTTAAAAACAGGTATATTATACACATCTTTGTATGCATTACATAGTATGTAACTTTTTATATTAAAACAGCTGTACTTCTAAATTTAATATTTTATGAACTTAATAAACTTATAAACTTCAAAAGCATCAATGTACTTATATCTGTGCATGGATACATGCTCCTTCTTCTTAATCTCTTGTTACACCCAGCTTAGCATGACAGTCAAAGCCTGCCCATGATAAGGCATGACCTGACACAGTACTCAGAAGCATACTTCAAGTGTGTTTTAACTGGATCTTATTTACTAGAAATAGCGAAAATTGTGGAATGAACACTGAACAATGTCACCATCCGTGACATTGCCACCATCCGTGTAGATTCAAATGGAGGTCAAAGAGTAACATATAGCTTGTGGAAAAGATTACTTTTCTAGTCATCCTACATTCTCTGTAGGCTTGTTCCTGTATTTGAACTTTTATGGGTCTGAGCTATGAATGAAAGAAAGAGAAAAATTGAAGCACAAAATAAAATGACTTACCATAGTTCTCTAGAGATTTGTAATATCCTTAAAATTGTATAAAAGAAATAATTTTATAAATTATCCCACAACGTTCCTTCCTAGACTCATCTCTTTTCAAGAGAAAAATCAGAGCACAACAGTTATTATTAAGCATGGTTACATAAACACACACACAGATGAAAGGATTCACAGATATATATCATAAACTATTTCAATTTCTTCAACCAAAGAGGTAAAAAATATTGATAACATATGAAAGTATATTAGAAAAAAATCTCACCTTGTTTTACTGCACCCATTTTTATAATTTCATAATTAAAGAAAGGCAGAGCAAAAACAATTGCAGCAAGCCATGTTATGATAGTGGCAGCTGCCACCCACTTTGGCCTGTTCCCTCTTCCTCCAAAATATGCTACAAATATTGATACCAGGAAAGCAGCAAAAAAATCACTAGAATCCATTAGGTGTATCTCTGTGTTTGAAGGAACAAATTGAGATGCAAATATTTTTATACTCAGGTCAACAAGAGCAATGATCATACCTGGAAAAGCCAAAAGAAAGACCAGTATACTACATTTCATAAGACAAAGCAGATCACCATTATAATAATTCAAAGACAAATATATTTATAGTGTTTCAATTTATTTCATAATACCATGAAATATTTTGCATGAGTATGAGAAGCTATTTTTTGTACCTCTATTAGTAGTATCTTAGAGATAAACTTTGTTCAAATCATGTAATCACTATATGTGTCATGTACCAATTCTGAAGAATTAAAAAATAATATAATGGATGTTTACCTATTTTTATAATCAAAAAATTATTACTTTTATTTTTTTACAGTTCAGCCATTGCCCACTCCAAGTCTCCCCCCCCACACTTCCTCACTCCATTCTTCAAAGGATGATTCCCACCAGACCTCCCCACACCCTGGGGGTTAGGGTTAGGGTTAGGTGCAGGGTTAGAGCCAGGAAGTCCTTGGCTATAAATGTGTTGGGGGCCTCAGACCAGCTCTTGTATGCTGCCCGGTTGGTGGCTCAGTATCTAGGAGTTTAAATGAAACTATAAAGACATTTGAAACCCAGCATGGATTTCAAAGTGTAATCTTTTTTCAGATCTAAGATTCTGGCTCGAAGTTCAACATTTCTGAGCATTTTTTAATCTTAAAATAAAAATAAAAACAAGCAAACAAAACCAACGTATACATTCAAACAAATCATTCTAAAGATTATCTGTGTATTATCGCCGTTCAACATGTAAAAAAGAAAACAGTCATACTGAGGGTGGAAAACGATGTGATATAATAGCTGCAAAAAAATTCCATTTCTTGGAGTAAAAACAGAAAATAGTTTCAAATTAAAACTCATGTGGTGTCTGCAAAGTGGCAGAGTCACATGTCATTAATGAAGCAACCATTGCAGCTGTTGCCCAATTACCTCAAACATTCCTAAGATTGCAGTGATCCAGGAGTCCATACTGCTCTTCCTAAAGCTCTGAGAACCGACTGATCCCCACTGGTCTACTGCCCCAGGGCCAGACACAGGAGCACAGTGCGGTTGAAATATTCATGACTGTTGCTGATAGGATTTCTACTGCCCCAGCCTCTCACTTTGAGTGCCAGCAGGACGCTAGAGGGCAAATGTGGTTTCCAAGTTATTGCAAAAATTATGAGTTAAAATATATAACTAAAATAATAGAAGAGAAGGAGAGGAAGTAGAACATAACATACTGATGATAAGAGCACTGGAGTGTTTTCTTCCTGAGATCTGAGCCACTTGAAGTCTCACCACCCCTCAATTCAAAGATAAAGAAACAAACTGTAGGCAGAAACCTGGTTTGTTGAGTGTTTCAGATTTGTGAGCAGAAATTGTGATAGCGATGCTGTTTCCAGTTGTATCTTAGTCTCCCAAGCATTCAGTCAGAACTTAAGTTGCTCATTAAATAACAGGCACTAACCCAACACCACCTTCCCATCAGTTCTGAAGCTGAAGCCCACAGTATGGAGTGCACCCCGCGAAGCAGGGAGCCAAAGACTGAAGGCAAAGGCAGAGCATTGGGTTAAGTGGTTTGCAGGGAGCCAAAGACTGAAGGCAAAGGCAGAGCATTGGGTTAAGTGGTTTTCATTCAGGTTTGGAAAAGGAATCAGAAGTCGTCTGCCCTCTCCTTCCCTCTGTGTGTCAGACTCATGTCTACAGCAATAAATTCTCTCGCCTGAGGAACACAGCTCCTCCAACTTACCATGAGACAAGGTTGCTAAAAAGCACAAAGTCATGAAGAACTTAATGTTGTTGAAACGCTGTAAACAAGGGAAAACGAGAGGGCCCAAACCAAATGGCCCCTCCGAGTGATCACTGTATTTTGGATCTGAGTTTTTTTTATCTGAGATGGTTGCAAACTTCTTCACGGCAGTTGGAAGTGTTACCAGGTATGTCTGTATTTTCCTGGATTCCACAGTGTTCTGGGGTTCATCCCTCTCTACCTCCTTAGCCTGCTTCACTTCATCTTTTGTTTTTCTCTTGTCCTGGTCCATGGCTTATCCAAAGCAGCTCCGAGGATACTGCAGGTGTGTTGTGAGGCACCCGGGTACTCCCTGGACCCAGGTGAGTAATGTTGTCACTGCACTGGAAGCTCTACACCAAACGTTATTTCCAGTGCAATGAACCAACGTCCCTACAGACCAGTTGACTGACGCTGCGGAAGTTCCAAGCCTGGATTCCATCTTCTCTGTGTCACAGAGAAGGAAAGAAGAGGAATGGAAGGAAAGAGAAGGGAAAGAAGAGAAAGAGAAGGAGAATATGATCAGACAATGTTGAAAAACTGTCAAATAAATAATGAAAATTTGTAAAAGAGACAGGGAAAAATAAACGTGTAAGTAAAGAACTGAGAACCAACCATCAGTATCGCCAGGCTTTCTTCAGTGTGGTGTCTCTACAGCTCGATAATCTCACTTGATAGAAATTCATTTGGATTCTATAGTAATAAGTAAACAAGTAAGTAAGCAAGTAAGTAGATATCAAGAAATATAAGACGATTCATCCCTTTTCACTGTGGTGGAAGAACTAGAAGAACAAGTAAAATTTAAAAAAAAAATTTCAAGCAATGGCCTTGAATGAAAAGCTATATCCCGAGAAAGAGTCCTGAAAATTTATTCCAAGACAAAAGCAGGAATGCAGGTGTATATTCTACTATACATGAGGGCAGGCAAGTATATATTCTACTATACATGAAGGCAGGCAAGTGTATATTCTACTCCACATGGAGGAAGGCAGGTGTATATTCCACTCTACATGGAGGAAGGCAGGTGTATATTCCACTCTACATGGAGGAAGGCAGGTGTATATTCTACTCTACATGGAGGAAGGCAGGTGTATATTCTACTCTACATGGAGGAAGGCAGGTGTATATTCCACTCTACATGGAGGAAGGCAGGTGTATATTCTACTCTACATGGAGGAAGGCAGGTGTATATTCCACTCTACATGGAGGAAGGCAGGTGTATATTCTACTCTACATGGAGGAAGGCAGGTGTATATTCTACTCTACATGGAGGAAGTCAGGTGTATATTCTACTCTACATGGAGGAAGGCAGGTGTATATTCTACTCTACATGGAGGAAAGCAGGTATATATTCTACTCTACATGAAGGAAGGCAGGTGTATATTCTACTCTACATGGAGGAAGGCAGGTATATATTCTACTCTACATGAAGGAAAGCAGGTGTATATTCTACGCTACATGAAGGAAGGCAGGTGTATATTCTACTCTACATGAAGGAAGGCAGGTGTATATTCTACTCTACATGGAGGAAGGCAGGTATATATTCTACTCTACATGAAGGAAAGCAGGTGTATATTCTACGCTACATGAAGGAAGGCAGGTGTATATTCTACTCTACATGGAGGAAGGCAGGTGTATATTTGACTCTACATGAAGGAAGGCAGGTGTATATTCTACTCTACATGGAGGAAGGTAGGTGTATATTCTACTCTACATGGAGGAAGGCAGGTGTATATTCTACTCCACATGGAGGAAGGTAGGTGTATATTCTATTTAACATGGAGGAAGGCAGGTGTATATTCTACTCCACATGGAGGAAGGCAAGTGTGTATTCTACACTACATGAAGGGAGGCAGGTGTATATTCCACTCTACATGGAGGAAGGCAGGTGTATATTCTACTATACATGAAGGCAGGAGCTGCAGAGAAGCACTAACATCACTAGTAGGAATATGTCATTTGAGAGAAGAACCATGGTATACGATATGAATCTTGTTCTATATAAAAATGCAATTTCAGATCAGCCTCCTTGTTAGGATAAGCCTCAGTGTATACACAGGGTATCTTTTTATTATAGATGAACCTATATTTTCTCTTAAGTTGTTGACAAGTTGACACAACTCATGAAGCTTAGAACAGTTTGCTATTCAATTTGTCAATATGGTACAACAGACAAACAAATGACTAAATGTGGAAAATTAGTATGCATTCAAAGAAGAAAACATTCTTTCTTACATTAAGAGGCTTGATTTTTCTGTTTCTCATTTGTATATACAAAAGCTATAGGAGTTTGTGTGTGTGTGTTGATTTTGAATCTTACTATGATGCTAAAATTGTTTATTTGATGCAGAAGTTTCTGGTTATGTTTTTTGGGTTCTTGGATAGACTCTTATCATCTGTAAGTATAGATAATATGACTCTTTTCTTTCTTATTTAAATCCTCTTGATCTTCTTCAGTTGTTTTATTGAACTAGCTAAGGGTTCTAGTACTATGTTGTGTAGGTATGGATAGAGTAGACATCATTCTTTTGTTCCTGATTTTTGTAGAATTGCTTTGAGTTTCACCCTGGTTTTGCTGATATTAACTCTGGATGTTTGCTGTATATTGCCTTTGTAATGTTGAGATATCTCCCTGGTGTCCCTAGTCTCTCCATAAACATTATTGTGAAGGACTGGTGGAAGTTGTTAAAGGCCTTTTCTGTATCTAATGAGATTATCATTAGGATTTTTGCCTTTTAGCATGTTTGTTAGATTAAATTTATTGAATTATATATGTTTCCATATCATTGCACATCTGGGAAGAAACCTATTTAATTACTTTGCAAAATCTCTCTCTCTCTCTCTCTCTCTCTCTCTGTGTGTGTGTGTGTGTGTATTTGTGCATTTGTGTTTATTTGTGTGTATTTGTGTTTATTTGTGTGTATTTGTGTGTGTGTTTTCTTGGATTCAGTGTGTAAGTATCTCCCAGAGGTCACAGATTTTTATTTGGAAAACCATAGCTTCTTGGAGCAGCATAATACCCTATCTAGGGTAACTCCAGTTAAAATCTTATATGAATGTAGATAGGTAGGTAGACAGACAATAAATAGACAGACAAATGATAGATAGATATACAGATAGCTACATATATACATAGATAGACTGCTACATACATGACAGATGGAAAAAAGGAAGCAAAGAAAGAAAAAGAAAGAAAAAGAAAGAAAGAAAGAAAGAAAAGAGAGAGAGAGAAAGAAAGAAAGAAGGAAGGAAGGAAGGAAAGAAAGAAAGAAAGAAAGAAAGAAAGAAAGAAAGAAAGAAAGAAAGAAAGAAAGAAAGAAAGAAAGAAAGAAAGAAATGATGATAGAATGTTTGAGAAAGCCATAGGGAAACCTATTCATGACACAATAAGGCTTTTACAGTTAGTTATCTAACCAATTCCTCTTCTTATCCCCTACCAACCCTCATTCCACTTAAATCTCACTCTGTACTATTCAACTCTCCTCCTCCATTAAGGTCTTTCCTCCCTATCCCCATAAAAGATCCCTTTCTAATTTCCTGGATTCTACAGGTACTTGAAATTACACACACAAGTCAATATTTGAAGTTAAGACTTGTAAATGACAGGCAGTGGTCGCATAGGCCTTTATTCCCAGCACTGGGGAATCTGGAGTTTGAAGGCAGCAGCATGCAAATCTGTGTTTGGGTGGCTAGTCATATATGCATATGCCTGTGTATGAGTGACAGCATGTGATGATTGCCTTTCTGGTTTCTGTCATCTCACTCAATTTTCCAGATCCATCTTCTTATCTATTCATTTTCCTTTATAATTGAATGAAATTCGATTTTCCCATTTTTGTTATCTATTGATCAGCTGATAGACATCTACATTGTTTACATGCCTTGGTTAATATGAATAAAACATCAATGAGCATGGATGAGCATGTGTCTCTGTTGCAGAACATTGAGTCCTTGGGATATAAGCCCAGGAAACATGGCAGATTCAATTCTTGCTTTCCGAAGAGCTACCACACTGGTTTCCAGTGTTTGCACCAAATTATAAGAGATTTGTCAGTTTAATCCTTATTAGTATTTGTTATCTTCTATATTGAGTGGTTTAAAATTAGATGATATTATTACTTAATTTTAATTTGCATTTCCCTGATAGCTCAGGATACTGAACAATTCGAAAACCATTTCTTAGTTGCATGAAGTTCTTCTCTTTTCTAATTCTGCTACATTCCTTAGCCCACATTGGCATTGTTTTTTATCACTTAGCGTTTACTTTATATATTGAGTCACTTGTTTTTTATGTATTTATTTATGTTTATTTTTTATTAGATCTATATCTAATTTTGCAACCTCCTCTCTTCCAAGTCCCATCTTTACAAATCTCTTTTGCCATTACCCCCTCCAGTTTTAAAGTTCCTTGTATGTTTTAGGCACCAATAATTTTTTGAATGGCTGACTGGCAAATGTCAGGCTCCTGTGAGTAAGCACTTGTTGACATCTATAATAGTGTCTGGGTTTTGTAACTGTTTATGCGATGGATCCCTAGGAGGGGCAGTCTCTGAATTGTCTTTCCCTCAGTCTCTGCTCCATATTTTGTCTCTGTATCCTCCCCTCCCCATGGGTATTTTGTTCCCCATTCTAAGAAGGACCAGAGTATCCATACTTTGTTCTTCCTTCTTCTTGAGCTTCATTTGGTCTGTGAAATGTGTCTTAGGTATTCCAGGCTTCTGGGCTAATATCCACTTATCAAAGAGTGCATACCATGTTTGTTCTTTTGTAATTTGGTTATCTCACTCACGCAGGATGATATTTTCTATTTCCATCCATTTGCTTAAGAATTTCATGAAGTCATTGTTTTTAATACCTGAGTAGTATTCCTTCGTGTAAATGTTCCATGTTTTCTGTATCCATTCATCTGTTGAGGGACATCTGGGTTCTTTCCAGCTTCTGGCTATTATAAATAAGACTGCTATAACTTACTGGAGCATGTGTCCTTATTACAGGCTGGAGAATCCTCTGGATGTTTACCCAGGAGTGTTATAGCAGGGTCCTCCTGTATTATTATGTCCAATTTTCTGAGGAACTGCCAAACTGATTTCCAGAGTGGTTGTACCATCTTGCAATCCCACCAGCAGTAGAGGAGTATCCCTCTTTCTCAGCATCCTCTACAGCACCTGCTGTCTCCTGAGTGTTTTGTTTTTTGTTTTTATTAGATATATTCTCTATTTATATTTCAAGTGATTTCCCTTTTCCTGCTTCCCCCCTCCCCTCCCCAGTTCCCCAATCAAGCACCTCCTGCTTCCCTGTCCTGGTATTCCCCTACACTACTGCATGGAGCCCTTCCAGGAACAGGGGGCTCTTCTGCCTTCTTCTTGGGCATCATTTGATATATGAATTGTATCTTGAGTATTCCAAGCTTCTGGGTGAATATACACTTATCAGTGAGTGTACACCATGTGAGTACTTTTGTGATTGTGACTGGGTTACCTCTCTTAGGATGATATTTATGAGTTCCACACATTCGCCTAAGAATTTCATGAATTCATTGGTTTTAATAGCTGAGTAGTATTCCTTAGTGTAAATGTACTACATTTTCTGTATCTATTCCTCCCTTGAGGGACATCTGAGTTCTTTCCAGCTTCTGGCTATTATAAATAGGGCAGCTTTGAACATAGTGGAGCATGTGTTCTTATTATATGCTAGGGATTCCTATGGGTATATGACCAGGAGTGTTATAACTGGATCCTCTGGTAGTATCATGCTCAGTTTTCTGAGGAAATGACAGACTGATTTCTAGAGTGGTTGTACCAGCTTGCAATCCCACCAGCAGTGAAGGAGTGTTCCTCTTTCTCCACATCCTCGCTAACAACTGCTGTCTCCTGAGTTTTTGATCTTAACCATTCTCACTAGTGTGAGGTGAAATCTCAGGATTGTTTTGATTTGCAGTTCCCTGATGACTAAGGTGTTGAACATATCTTTAGATGTTTCTAAGTTATTCATTATTCCTTAGGTGAAAATTCTTTGTTTAGCTCTGTATCCCATTTTTATTATAGTTATTTGGCTCTCTGGAGTCTAACTTCTTGAGTTCTTTGTATATATTGGATATTAGGCCTCTGTCAGAAGTAGGGTTGGTAAAGATCTTTTCCCAGTTTGTTGGTTGCCCTTTTGTCCTATTGTCTGTGTCCTTTGCCTTACAGGAACTTTGTAATTTTATGAGGTCCCATTTGTCAATTCTTGATCTTAGAGCATAAGCTATTGGTGTTCTGTTCAGAAAAAATTTCCCCTGTGCCCATGTGGTCAAGGCTCTTTCCCAAATTCTTTTCTACTAGTTTCAGCGTGTCTGGTTTTATGTGGAGGCCCTTGATCTACTTGGACTTGAGCTTAGTACAAGGGGATAGGAATGGATCAATTTGCATTCTTTTGTATCCTAGCTGCCAGTTGAACCAGCACCATTTGTTGGAAAGGCTATCTTTTCTCCGCTGGATGGTTTTAGCTCCTTTGTAAAAGATCAAGTGACTATAGGTGTTTTGGTTCATTTCTGGGTCTTCAGCTCTATTCCATTGATCTACCTGCCAGTCACTGTACCAATACCGTGCAGTTTTTTAACACTATTGCTCTGTAGTACTGCTGAAAGTCTAGGATACTGATTCCCCCAGAAGTTCTTTTTACTGTTGAGAACAGTTTTAGCTATCCTGGGTTTTTTGTTATTCCAGATGAATTTGAAAATTGTTCTTTCTATCTCTATGAAGAATTGAGTTGGGAGTCAATTCAATGGGGATTGCATTGAATCTCTAGATGGCTTTTGGCAAGATGGCAATTTTTATTATATTAATCCTGACAATCCATGAGCATGGAAGATTTTTCCATGTTTTGAGGTTTTTATCGTAGCCATTCTGGCTGGTGTGAGGTGGAATCTCAGGATTTTGATTTGCATTTCCTTGATGATCAAGGATGTTGGACATTTCTTTAGGTTCTTCACAGCCATTCAATATTCCTCATTTGACAAATTTTTGTTTATCTCTGTACCTCATTTTTAATAGGGTTATTTGGTTTTCTGGAGTCTAATTTCTTAGGTTCTTTTTCTCTCTGTCAGATGTAGAGTTGGTAGAGATCTTTTCCCAATTTTATCCTACTGGCAGTGTCCTATGCCTTATAGAATCTTTGTAATTTTATGAGGTCTCATTTGCCAATTCTTCATCTTAGAGCATAAGCTATTGGTGTTCTGTTCAGGAAAATTTCCCCTGTGCCCATGTGCTCAGGGCTAATCCGCACTTTCTTTTGTATTAATTTCACTGTATCCTTGATCCACTTGGAATTGAGCTTTGTGAAAGGAGATAAGAATGAATTGATTTACATTCTTCTGCATGCTAACCTACAGTTTGACAAAAGGCAATATCCTTATCAGTGATGTTTGTGAAAACGTGATAACCATAAGTAATCCAATGAAAGTTAATGAGTATCTTTATCACAGCCAGTCATTCTGTCTGAGGAATTATATCTGGATCCTCAAATCCTTGCCACTAGTAAACCACTAATAAATGTGTCTTCTTTTGTATGGTGCTATTTTTATTACCGTAGTTCTCTTATATAACTTTGTAACCAGGAATGGTGATACCTCTAGTAGTGTGCTAATTGTCAGAGTCATTTTGATTAAATTTTCTCTTTTTTTTTTCTATACAAATTTAAAGATTTTTTTTATATTACTGTGCAGAATTGTATTGAAATTTTGATGAGGATTGTAGAGAATGTGTACAATTTTTAGTGGAAAGCAATTTTTAAAATGTTAATCTTACAAATTGCTGTGCATAATGGGTCTTTTCATCTTCTGGTATTTCATTCTTTAGTATTTTAAAGTTTTCACTGTAGTTCTATTTCACTTTTTTGGTTTATTCCAAGGTTTGTGTGTTTGTTTGTTGTAAGATTGTTGGAAATGACATTGTTTTCCTGATTTCTTTCTTAGTATGACTTTGTTCTACATGCAAACAATGGATTTAGATTTGCTAATTTGTAAACTACACTTTGGTGAGTATGATTATCAGCTCTACGTGTTTCCTGTTATTTTTGACATTCATAATCTCCTCATTGTTATTGCTTTAGTTAGAACTTCACACTGTAGCACTGCACTGAATACAAGTGGTGACATTGAACATTAGTGTCTTTACCTTAATTTTAGGGAAATACTTCGAGTTCTTCTGCATTTAATATGATGCTAAAAATATGTCATGGACAGCATCTATGATGCTGAGATGTACATTGAGTGCAGGGGCCCTTTACCCCCTCCAGTTTTTAAAGTTCCTTGCATGTTTTAGACACTAATTAATTTTCGAATGGCTAGCTGGCAAATATTTGGTTTCCCACTCATTATGCTGTCATGTCAGCCAGTTGACACTTTCCTTTGTAGTACAAAAGCTTTTAAACTTTATTAATAACCATTTGCTCTATATTTTCCTGTTTCCTTTGCAGAAGGTCTTTGCTTGAGCCTAAATCATAAAACAAGTTTCAAATTTGAAGTTCAATGTTAAGTTTATTGATCCATTTGGAATTAGTATGTGTGGCGGATAAGGCAAAAGGATAAACTTTATTTTTTAATTGTTTTATTAGGTATATCCTTTATTTACATTTCGAATGTTGTCACCTTTCCTGGTTAGCCCTGCCCATGAAAAACCCCTAATGCATTCCCCCTCCTCCTGCTCAGGAATCTACCCACTCCTACTTCCCTGCTCTGGCATTCCCCTAGACTGGGGCATCTAGCCTCCCCAGGACCAAGGGTGTCTCCTCCCTTTGCTGTCCAACAAGACCATCCTCTGTTGAATATGCATCTGGAGCCATAGGTCTCTCCATCTGTACTCCTTTGTTTGTGGCTCAGTCACTGAGAGCTCTGGAGGGTCTGATTGGTTGATATTGTTCTTCCTATGGGGTTGCAAACCCCTTCAGCCCCTTCAGTCCTTTCTGTAACTCCTCAATTGGAGACCCTGCCCTCAGTGCAATGGTTAGCTGTAAGCATCTGACTATTTTTAAGGCTCTGGCAGGGCCTCACAGGAGACTCCATATCAGATTGTTTTCAGAAAGCATTTGTTAGCATCCACAATAGTGTTGGAGACTGAGGACTGTATCTGGGATGAATTCCCAGGTGGGACAGTCTCTGCTCTGCACTTTGCCTCCATATTTGCTCCTGAGAGTATTTTGTTCCCCTTTCTTTTCTTTTTTCTTTTTTTTCCCTTAACACAAAGGTCATTTTATTTGACCTGGAAAGACAAATGATCAAGAATAAGAGACAAGGACAGGTGATAGAGGACCAGGAAGAAGGAGAAGAAATATTGTCCTGGGGGTGGGGGCAAAAAGGACTGCCTCTGGATAGAAAGGAAACAAACATGGCCCAGAGGCAAATGTCAGTTAACAAAAGTAAAAGGGGGAAAACCTCTGTGAGGATGTGTTTAATATTGTACAGCTTAATTGCGGCAGCCACAAGGAGGCCTCTGTTTGGTGGTTTTCAGTACTTTGATGGCTGGACATTCATAGTAATAAATTTTATTTATTGGTTTGCTCATGGGTGCCATCTATGAAGGAATCTCTGAAATGAAGCCTACATAACTATGGTGAATGTTCTTTCATATGTGTTCTTAAATATTTTACTGATAAATATTCCTTTAATGTTCATCAGACAGTTTAAATTATAAGTATCTCTCTTAGTTTTGGTTAGAGAATATTTAAATTTCTTAGTTTGTCTTGACTTAACTTTGCCAGAAATATAGGTCTAAAAGTATTTCTAGGTATTTTAGATTTTCATGTTTAGTAGAATATAGATTTTTCAAATACATACTCATATTTCATTGAATTTCATTGGTGTTGTATTATCTGACTCTTTCATTTCTAAGTTTAATTGTCTTCTGTCTCAGATAACGTGGTAAAGAGTCTGTAAGGCTTGCTAAATTCTTCTTTCTTGAAAATAGATTATTTTTTCACATAATGTATCTTTATTACATGTTTCCTCCCTCTACAACTCTCAGTTTCTATTGGCCCTTCCATCTAGATCTATTCCCTTACAATCTCTTATTAGAAATGGACAAGCATATAATCAGTAATAATGTAATAAACATAATACAATGTTGCTATATAAAACAAAAACAAACATATTGGAGTTAGTACCATATAACTGAAATATATTTTCAATCATTTCTCTTTTCATTAACATTTATCATTGGTTGTAAGGAGTTTGCTTTTATTGTTTGCTTGTTTGTCTTTTTTTGGTTGGTTTTTCTTTCCTTTTTTCCTTTCTCTTCATGCATGCATGCATTCATTCATTCATTCCCTTCTTTCTTCCTTTATTTTTTGACTTTGAGACAATGAATCCTGTCTTCTAGCTCATATTTTTTCATGGGTGAACTGAGACAAGATATTCAGATTTATTACTGAAAAATACGTATGGCTTCTGTCATTTTGTTAAGTTTTTAAAACTTTGGAAATGTCTTAGTCTTCTTTTGTTTAATGTTTTTGTTGCTCCTATGATCATTTGAGTGTGCTTATCTTTCTCTCTATATTTAAGTGTTCCTTCCTCTGTCCTCTGTAGTAATATCTTGATAGTCTTGAATTCCATTGGCCTGGTTTTATCATGGAAACAATTTCTCTCACAATAATTATGACTAGTTTTGCTCGGCATATTAGATAGAATAGGCAACATTATTTCTCAGAAGTTGAAAGGCACCACTGCAAACTCTTTTGGCTTTCATGATTAGGATTGAAAGGCAGCAGTAATTCTCTTTCTCATAGTTTGGAAAGAAAACTTAACCTTTGTCTTTAGCATCTCTCAATATATTTTATTCTATAAATTATATAGTTTAGCATAAAATGGGGAGCCTGTACTCTGCCCCTATCTGAGGTGTGATGCGTGTTTCTTTTCTCCTAGATTTGATAAATTTTTGCAATTTTTGACATTAAAAATATTTTTAGTACCAGAGAGATGGTTCAGCTGTTAAAAGCATTGCTATTATTTAGAGAACAAGGGGTCTATTACTAGTATCTATGGAGGAAATCACAGGTCTCTGTAACACCAGTTCTAGGGGATCTGTTGAAAGCTCCAATGAGTCTGTCTGGCCCTGGGCTTTTAATTTGAAGGCCTTGTATTAATCTACCAATCACATTTTTATGAGGCTGCTTGTGATATTGATGTCTTTATGGTTTAACATGGCTGGACTGGATACATCTAAAATTCATCCATTTCTTTTATATATTCACTCATTTTTCAGAATTCCATGCTACTATTCTGAACTGCATTGGTATCTGTTTTTAGGTTTCCTGATCGTTTCCAATTTTGTGAATTTGGGTTGTTTCATTTACTTTCTATTATTGGGTACATGAGACGCTTGACTGTTATTATTTTAACCAAGAGTCAACTCAGGTAATCAATAGTTCTTATACTGTATCATTTGTTTCCATCTCATTAATTTCCAGCTTAATTTTTTTTAAAACTTTCTTGCCAGACCTCTACATTTTGATTTCTACAGTATTTGATTTTCCAAATTCTGAAACCGAATCAAGTCGTTACATTTTGCTCATTGTTATTTTTCACTTCTAGAAGTGTAGAGATTGAGATTTCACTCATAGGACTCCATTTACCATATTCCAATGGTTTTGCTGTATTAGGTTTTCATCTTCAGTTAGTCTCAGGAATTTTTCATTTCTTTTTTGATTTCATTTTTGAACAATTCCTTACTCGATACTAAGTTTTTAAATTTCCATGGGTTTCTATACTTTCTAGAGATTTGTTTACATTTGATTGTAAGTTTATATCATTGTGCTTAAATAAGATTAACAGAGTTAATTTCAATTGCTCTGAGTTTTTTCAGGTTTGTTTTGTTTCCAAAGAAGGTGAACATGTTTAGAGACATCTTCAAGGGCTACTGGGTATGGTGTATATGTTTTGAGTGTTGAATAGAAATATTTTCTAAGATATTTGTTATGACTATTTGATGTAAGACCTTAGTTAATTCTTCTATTTCTCTGTTATTTGGTCTACATGTTCTGTCTATTACAGGAAATAGGGTAGGAAAATCTTCTATGACCATGTTAGTATGTATGTGCGGTTTTAAATCCAACAGTGCATTTTTATAAAATTGGTCTTTTCAAAGTTTGGCACATAAATGCTTATGGCAGCAATGTCACCTTGCTTGATTGGAATTAAGTATCTTTATTTCTTCTGATGAGTTTTAGTTTGAAGCCTGCGCTTTCAGATCCTGGGACACCAGTGTCTCTCTCTTATTTCGTTGTTCCATTTACATGGAATATAAAAAAAAGAAACCATGGATACATTTTTAGATGTGTATGTTCCATCAGAGTAAAATCAGGACAAGCTAGGAAATTTAAACATCCTATTAAAACCAATGATAAATTAAACATCTCTTCCCCACATAAACATCGTGGACCTTTTTGTATCCCACAGATTTTGAGACCTTCAAAGAAATAGCTCTAATCATAATTATCCCATAAAAGAAAAAATGAAGGTACCAGTTACTATGCCACCAAAACAAAGAGAGATAATTATTAGGCAATGTTCCAGATGAACATTAAAGAAATGTTTTACAATAAAATAGTTAAGAACACATACAGCATAATATTCACCATAGTTAAATAGGCATCATTTCATGGGTTCGTTCATGCAGTCTCCCAAGGGTAAATAAGTAAATGTAACTTATGATATAAAAGAATGCCAGACATTTTGCCAAAAGCAATATACAGATTCAATGCAATACCCATCAAAATCCCAACTCAATTCTTCACAGAGTTAGAAAGAGCAATTCTCAAATTCATCTGGAATAACAAAAAACCCAGGATAGCTAAAACTATTCTCAACAACAAAAGAAATTCTGGGGGAATCAGTATCCCTGACCTCAAGCAATACTACAGAGAAATAGTGTTAAAAACTGCATGGTATTGGTACAGTGACAGGCAGGCAGATCAATGGAACAGGATTGAAGATCCAGAAATGAACCCATATACCTATGGCCACTTGATCCTCGACAAAGGGGCTGAAAATATCCAATGTGAAAAAGATAGCCTTTTCAACAAATGGTGCTGGTTCAACTGGAGGTCAGCATGCAGAAGAATGCAAATTGATCCATCCTTGTCTCCTTGTACTAAGCTCAAAACCAAATGGATCAAGGACCTCCACATAAAGCCAGACACTCTGAAGCTAATAGAAAAGAAACTGGGGAAGACCCTTGAGGACATCAGTACAGGGTGAAAGTTTCTGAACAGAACACCAATAGTGTATGCTGTAAGATCAAGATTGACAAATGGGACCTCATAAAATTACAAAGTTTCTGTAAGGCAAAGGACACCATCAAAAGGACAAATCGGCAACCAACAAATTGGGAAAAGATCTTTACCAATCCTACATCAGATAGAGGGCTAATATCCAATATATATAAAGAACTCAAGAAGTTAGACTCCAGAAAACCAAACAACCCTATTAAAAATGGGGTACAGAGTTAAACAAAGAATTCTCACCTGAAGAACTTCAGATGGTGGAGAAGCATCTTAAAAAATGCTCAACTTCATTAGTCGTTAGGGAAATGCAAATCAAAACAACCCTGAGATTTCACCTTACACCAGTCAGAATGGCTAAGATTAAAAATTCAGGAGACAGCAGGTGTTGGCGAGGATGTGGAGAAAGAGGAACACTCCTCCACTGCTGGTGGGGTTGCAAATTGGTACAACCACTCTGGAAATCAGTCTGGTTGTTCCTCAGAAAACTGGGCACCTCACTTCCGGAAGATCCTGCTATACCATTCCTGGGCATATACCCAGAGGATTCCCCACCATGTAATAAGGATACATGCTCTACCATGTTCGTAGCAGCCCTATTTATAATTGCCAGAAGCTGGAAAGAACCCAGGCATCCCTCAACAGAAGAGTGGATGCAACAAATGTGGTATATCTATACAATGGAGTACTATTCAGCCATTAGAAACAATGAATTCATGAAATTCTTAGGCAAATGGATGGAGCTGGAGAACATCATACTAAGTGAGGTAACCCAGACTCAAAAGGTGAATCATGGTATGCACTCACTAATAAGTGGTTATTAACCTAGAAAACTGGAATACCCAAAACATAATCCACACATCAAATGAGGTACAAGAAGAAAGGAGGAGTGGCCCCTTGTTCTGGAAAGACTCAGTGAAGCAGTATAGGGCAAAACCAGAACGGGGAAGTGGGAAGGGGTGGGTGGGAGGATAGGGGGAGAGAAGGGGACTTATGGGACTTTAGGGGAGTGGGGGGCTAGAAAAGAGGAAATCATTTGAAATGTAAATAAAAAATATATCGAATAAAAAAAACATAAAAAAAGAATGCCATAACAAAATCATTTGATCATTTCAATTAATAGATAAAATGGTCTGTGATAAAATTTGGATTTTTATCGACATTTTATTAACATCCTTTCACAGCAACACTGGAATGACCATATATCAGCATAATAGAGGCTTATATCCATGACATATTGCTAGCATCATATTAAATGCAGAAGAACTTGAAGTATTCCCCAGATTAGGATGAAGATAATAATGTTCAGTGTCACCACTTGTAACCAGTGCAGTGCTACAGTGTGTGAAGTTCTAACTAAAGCAATAACACACAAGGAGGAAAGAAGAGGCACAAAAATAGGAAGGAAGAAGTCACAGTATTCCTACTTGCAGGTAACTTGATTGTAATTGTCAAAGACAACAGGAAACTCTTAGAGCTTCCTGTTTAGCTCTAATCATAATTATCCCATAAAAGAAAACTTGAAAGTCCACATTCACCACAATGGATTTTACAAATTAGCATATCCAAATCTAGTTTTTGCCTGTAGAACAAAGTTATACTAAGAAAGAAATTAGGAAAACAATGTCATTTCCAATAATCATACAGCTAACAAACACAGAAGCCTTGGACTGAACTAAGAAAGTGAAATAGATCTACAATGAAAACTTTAAAACACTAAAGAATAGAACACCAAAAGATGAGAAGACACCTTATGCACAGCAACTGGTAAGATTAATATTATAAAAATAACTTTCTAACAAAGATCATTGTAAATATTCCCAGAGAACCTCATCAAAATTCCTCACAGAAATAGAAATAAATCTTAAAATTCGTGTAGAAAAACAAAAGACAAAAGATAAACTGCTAGAGGTATCACCATTCCTGGTTCCAAGTTACGTTAGAGAACTATAAAAATATTATGGTACAAAAGAAGACATGTTTATTAGTCATTTATTACTGGAGTAGATTTGAGGATCCAGATATAAGCCCTCAGATCTAACAGTTGGATTTGACAAATATACTGAAAACAGAAATTTGACAAAAGGATGCATCTTTAATATTGGTGTTTGGGAAAACCGGATAACTTTTTTTAGGTGGTCTAAAGAAATTGACACTTTTGCCTCGCCGCCCCCCCCCACACACACACACATAATAATTCCAAAGGAATTGATAATCTCAATACTAAACCTCAAACTCTGAAACATGTTTTATGACTCAAGTAAGGATTTTCTGCAAAGGAAACAGGAAAAAAAAAGACATTCAGCAAATGGTACATAACAAAATTTAAAGGCTTTTTTACTGCAAAGGAAAGTGTCAACTGGCTGAAGTAACAACATGGTGAGTGGGAAACCAAATACTTGCCAGCCAGTCACTCGAAAAATAATCGGTGTTTAAAACATACAGGGAAGCTGGGCAGTGGTGGTGCACTCCTGTAATACCAGCATTCGGGGAGGCAGAGGCAGGCAGATTTCTGAGTTCGAAGCCAGCCTGGGTTAGAGAGTGAGTTCCAGGACAGCCAGAGCTATACAGAGAAACCATGTACAAAAAAACCCCAAAAACAAAAAAACCCTAAAACAAACAAACAAACAAACAAAACAAATCAAAACAAAAAAACCCAAAACACCAGACAGGGAAATGAAAAAGCTGGGGGAGGTAATAGGGGAGGGGTAGTAAAGATGTAATAGGTAACAGGGGGCACAATTGGAACGTAAAGTGAATAATAATAATAGTAGTAGTAGTAGTAGTAGTAGTAAAATAGAAATAGAGAAAAAATTCCACAAAATATAAATAGAAGGAACACTATCCAACTTGTTCTATAAAGTCACAATTACACTGATACCAAAACATCACAAAGATCCAACAAAGAAAGAGAACTTCAGACCAATTTCCTTTATGAATATCGATGCAAAATAACAAAGTTTCTGTAAGGCAAAGGACACTGTCAATAGGACAAAAGGGCAACCAACAAATTGGGAAAAGATCTTCACCAACTCTACTTTCAGCAGAGGGCTAATATCCAATATATACAAATAACTCAAGAAGTTAAACTCCAGAGAGTAAATAACCCTAATAAAAATGGGGTACAGAGCTAAACAAAGAATTTTCACCTGAGGAATATTGAATGGCTGAGAAGCACCTTAAGAAATGTTCAACATCATTAGTCTTTAGGGAAATGCAAATCAAAACAACCTTGAGATTTCACCTCACACCAGTCAGAATGGCTAAGATTAAAATCTCAGGAGACAGCAGGTGTTGGAGAGGATGTGGAGAAAGAGGAACACTCTTCCACTGCTGGTGGGATTGCAAGCTGGTACAACGACTCTGGAAATCAGTCTGGTGGTTCTTCAGAAAACTGGGCATGACACTTCCAGAGTATACTGTTATGCCACTCCGGGCATATACCCAGAGTGTATCAACTATCTGCCTTTCTTTCTATCTGTCTGTCTTTCCATCCTTTTCTCATCTATGTATCTGTGTATCAATATATAATCTATATTTTCTAACTACCTTTGTATCTAGATTCATGTACGATTTTTATGTATTCCCAAATAAAAATCAATGTCCTCTGTGAGATACTGCCAACCTGAATCTAAGAACACATAAAAATAAGAGATTGTCTCAGAGAACAAATAGGTTTTATCCCAGAGTTGCAGAGATGTGAAAGCATATAAAATTTAATATATCTAATCAACATAATAAACAGACTAAAGGGCAAAAATCTCATGATAATTTCATTAGATGCAGAAACGGCCTTTAACAAAATCCAACCCTTCCTCATGATAAAACTTTTTGAAGAGACTAGGGACACAAGGGATGTATCTCAACTTACAAAGGAAATTTATAGCATTACTACAGCTAACATCAGCATTAAGAGAAGGAATATTTCTTCAATTTCTTCAGAAATATTTTTTATGAAATTCTTCAGTTTGATCAGAAAATTTCTAACATGCTTTGACAATTACTTTAGAAATGTTTTCCATGTCTTCCTTTTTATCTGTAGTGATTTTCACCGATATTTCAATTTCAACATTTTTTCTGTGTATTTATTCAAATTTCTCAGAAATATTTTCCATGTAAATCTTTGATTTTATCTGAAAATATTTCTGCTCATACCTTCAATTAGTTTAGAAGTCTTTCTGTGTCTACCATCTTATCTGTATTATTTTCTATAAAATATTCAATTTTCAAACTTTTCTATATATATTTCTTCTATTTTATCAGAATGATTTTCCTTGAAAATCTTCAATTTTATCAGATAATTTTTCAATGTGCTTGGTCAATTACTATAAATATATTTTTTTTACAATTTATTTATTTATTATATGTAAGAACTCTGTAGCTGTCTTCAGACACCCCAGAAAAGGGCAACAGAGCTCATTAAGGATGGTTGTGAGCCACCATGTGCTTTCTGGGATTTGAACTCAGAACCTTTGGAAGAGCAATCAGTGCTCTTAACCAGTGAGGCATCTCTCCAGCCCTAGATATATTTTCTATGTTTATCAATATATCATTATTATTTTCCATAAAATTCTATTTTATCACTATTTTCTATATATTTTTTGAATTTTATCAGATCATTGTGTGTAGACCCTCTATATTCTCTAACAGTGAATTTTAATCTAATAAAATGTACCGATTAGCTTTTTTTGCAATAGTTATTTTACTTAAGTTGTCATATGAATAAAATGATTTTTATTGTAAAAGGACTACATGATAAATAGGTATTAGGAGACAAATTGATCATGGAGTAAAATATAACATTCTAAATAGAGCCATTAAAAGAAAAGTATAGGTCAAAGTTTGTAAAGAGCCATATTGGGGTGTCATGCCACATGGTAAGAACTTGACATTGGCCAAGGACAATGGCTTCAGGCAGGAATCTGACATTAGGGCATAATAGGGAGGAAGTAGGTTGCAGCAGGAAATTTTATCCTAAGGTAGAATGCTAAGAGTGTACTTGACATTGGTCAAGGTGAACTTCTCCTGGCCTATTTTGAGCATGGATTCCTGTGCTAGTTAGGATCCTGCTCCACCTAGGGTGGAGAAGCTCAGAGTGAAGGTTAAGTTCATTGTTCCTCCAGGTCTAGGAATTTCTGAATTAAGCAGGTGACCCACCCAACTGCCTGAGCAGTAGAGCCAATGACCGCTAGAAGACCACTAGAAGACTTCCTTGGAACTCAGCCTGGAGTCTTGGGAGAGGGGCTTGCCCAAACTCTTAAATGGTCTGACCACCATTAATGTTGGGGCCTTGATCAGTAATCTATCTTCCTGGCCTCATTCTTTTCACCTCTTCCTCCCTCAGCTTCTGTTCCAGGAAACCAGTTTGTAGTGGCTGCAGGCAGCTACAGAATACAACAAAAGTTCATATTAAATTCAAATGAGGGAAATATACTGCTCAATAAATGATGAAAGTGATATTTAGTTTACTCTTTGAAAAAGTATCTACATAATATTATGAACACAAATAAGCTTTACATTGCTAAAAAGTAAATATTATGCTAAACATAATAAAAGAAGGATACTCAAAGTAATTCCATTTAATCCAGAATAAAAGAAAGATGCTACTCTCTCTATATTTATTTGCTCAAGAAAGTACTTGAACCCTTAGCTAGGACAATAAGACAACTGAAAGATATCAAGAGCATACAAACAGAAAAGAAAGGAGTCAAAACATCGTTTACTCGCAGATGATAAGATTCTATATATCGAGGAACTCAAAAATCTACAAGGAAACTTCTGCAACTGATAAACACTTTTAGCATCACAGCAGGATACAGAATCAACACACAAAAATCAGTAGTAACTTTTGTATGTACAAATGACAAGCATACTGGGGAAAAAAATCAGTGAAACAACATCTTTCACAACAGCATAAAAACAAACCAACAACCAAAACCTTTGGGCAATTCTAAACAAGCAAGTCATTAAAACTTCAATTGCTTCCATGTTCCACCTTCCCTTGGTTCTTTCCATCTGTGTGTCCATTCAAACAGACACATGAATGGTCTGTACTGTTCTTTAACAGCTTCTTAACCTTTGGAGTGAATTCATCTGACGAATACAAATTTAGCCTATGCTAGATCCCCAAAATATAGTTTTTATAAGATCAGGATTGGCTGTTGCTGATAGGCAGTAGTTTAGTGTTCTCTTGGATTTCTTTATTATTACTAGGAACAAAATAGTCAGTGATTTTTGTATTTGCATAGCTATATATCTCCTTCTGTCTTTAGGTAATGAGCAGTCTAGTATCAAAGGAGAAGGAGAATGATTCTTACATTGCCATATAAACATACTCTATGTTCATAGGGCAAACTGAATTTTTGTCAACCAGCTAAATATTTATGATAAAAGTTAAGTATACCATAAACATTTAAAAACACAAAGCTAGCATGTGTCACTCCCAGGTAATATCATTGCTATTTACTTTCAGAAGTGTACTAACCAGTTGGAATTCAATGAGCCTGGGTGAGACATTTGCAATTTAGAGATTCATTAGTATGTATTTTGAGCTATATTCCAAATACAAAATATGTATGTATACATATACATATTTCTATATGTAAATTTTCATGTATATTTAAATATCAAGATAAATAATAATGCAATGTGATACAAAAATGAATATGAGATTGTTCTGAAATATTTAGAGCCTAAGTAAATACAGAGAAAAATTACATAAAAAAAAGGCACCCAATTAAACAAAATAGGTATCAGTTATATTGTGTTAGGTGAAGTCTCACATTCAGAGATGAAATGTCTTCATCTTCACATACAAATTACAGTAATAGATTATAAAAAATCCACATATTAAAAGTAATATTATACCTGTTGTATGCTTGAGGATTCCCATATGAAATATGTTCTGTGAAATATTTTCCCTAATCATAGTTTTTGACCATATTTATAGCAGTACTCATAAATTTCCTCCTGCAGAGTACTTCTCCAGTTCAGTAAGAATGGGGTTGGTTGTCCATATAAACAGTCTTGCCACTGTTGTACCATGGCAACTAGCTGCCTGAAAGCTTTGAACTGTAGTTAGTTCTGGCCATAGATAATGCCCTCCTTTTCTCCCTCAGACTGCATAGCTCACCCAGTTCTATGAATACTAGTCATCAGAGAGAATACAGGGTTTTTTCTCTGTGTCTTGTAACCAATATGTGGTGACTTTAGTATCTGATCATAGCATCTAGATGTGGTTGTACTATTATTAGACCACGCTGTTTCAAGTGCCCCTACAGCCTCCCTGACCAATAACTAAGAGAAAGAAAAGTTGTATTGGACACTGAGATTTTCACTTAATATTACTGTCTTCATGTAGAGTATTATTTACAAATGTGTGATACATCTGTACAAACTCTGAAATAATTATTGCAACATGAAACTATTATATTATTCCTGGGCCTATAAATGAAGGAATTGACATCTTATTACATACATACTAGCATTTTAATGCTCATTGATTTTATATTATATTACATTTAGGAATAGAGCCAACATAGATGATCATCAGCTGAAGAATGGATCCTGAGAATACATACATATAGATAGTATATCTATACTTACAAGTAATAAAAAAATGACACTGAGAAACTTGTCAAGAAAATGGATATAAACAAAAGAAATTATATTAAGTGAGGTCACACACTCACTTAATATAATAGAATTCTAAATGTTCCTTTTCATATGTAGATCCTAGCTTCTGATCATTTGTAGGTTTAATCCAAAGTCCATGTTGAAACTAGAAATGGCCCATTGCTTGATAGGAAGCATTTAGGGAGGAGGGATGGCAGAATATAGGTGAGATGAAAGTAGAGAGGGAGAATGTAGGGAAGAGAAGGGTTCAGGCAGGGAGTGAATAGAGCAGCAAAAGAAGGACCAGGGAAGCCATAGAGAAAATGAAGTCTTCATGAAGAAGGTACATGGGTAACAGTGATCTTGCAGCATGAGTAAAAGTGTATAAATGAGTATGATAAAACACATTTGATATGAAACCACGGATGGAAATACTGGGTGCTGTGGTTTTAAAAGTGTCAAAAAGAGTCAGGAGAAATAAAGGATGAGTTCATCAAAGCTAAGAATGATAGATTTATGATCTCACTAGCTTTTTTTTTTTCTTTTTTTTTTTTTTATTATTCGATATAATTTATTTACATTTCAAATGATTTCCCCTTTTCTAGCCCCCCCACTCCCCGAAAGTCCCGCAAGCCCCCTTCTCTTCCCCTGTCCTCCCACCCACCCCTTCCCACTTCCCCGTTCTGGTTTTGCTGAATACTGTTTCACTGAGTCTTTCCAGAACCAGGGGCCACTCCTCCTTTCTTCTTGTACCTCATTTGATGTGTGGATTATGTTTTGGGTATTCCAGTTTTCTAGGTTAATATCCACTTATTAGTGAGTGCATACCATGATTCACCTTTTGAGTCTGGGTTACCTCACTTAGTATGATATTCTCACTAGCTTTTAAGCTAAACTAATACAAAAGATATGAATAGAAAATGTGTTTTGAAGACTGGGAGTTAGGTTCCAGTCCTGAGGCCTCTGGCAGGAGCCCTCAAATCTACTCTTCCAGATCCAGAACAGCCTGGGCTGCAACACCACATCTCTAGATCCTGCAAGGGGCCAAAGGGGCACCCAGGAGGCCTGCTGGGAGGAGTCAGTGTGCTCTGGTGAGTCCAGCAGGTCCCTGCAGGAGTCTTCTGCTGTCTGCTTCCGGATCTAAACAGCCTGGGCCACAGTACTCGGTCTCCAGGAAATGCAAGAGGCCTGGTGTGTACCTGGAAGCAGACTGGGAGCGCACAGCTTGCTCCTGCACGGAGCTTAGGTTCCAGTCCTGAGGCCTCTGGCAGGAGCCTTCAGATCTCCACTACGGGATCCAGAACAGCCTGGGCTGCAACGCCACACCTCCAGGTCCTGCAAGAGGAAAGAGGGGCATCCGGGAGGCCTGCTGGGAGGAGTCAGTGTGCTCTGGTGAGTCCAGCAGGCCCCTGCAGGAGCCTTCAGGTGTCTGCTTCTGGATCTGAAAAGCCTGGGCCATAGCACCCTGTCTCCAGGCAGTACAAGAGGTCAGCTGTGGACCAGAGGCCACGTGGGAAGAGGCAGCTTGCACTGGTAAGTCCAACATTGACAAGATCAACTAACACCAGTGAGAACTAGATGGCAAAAGGCAAACACAGGAATGTCACTAACAGAAATCAAGGCAATATGGCAGCATCTGAACCCATTTCTCCTTTAACAGCATGTCCTGGATACACCATCACACCAGAAAAGCAAGATTTGGATTTAAAAATCACTGGTCATGATGCTGGTACAGAACACATGAAGAACATACTTAAAGAAATTCAGGAGAAAATGGATCAAAAGTTAGAATCCTTTACAAGGGAAACACAAGAATCATTGAAAGAAATTCAGGAGAATACAAAAGCCAATAAGGAGGAAACACAAAAATCACTTAAAGAAATACAGGAGAACTTTGGTCAACAGGATGAGGTCAAGAAAGAGGAAACACAAAAATCTCTTAAAAAATTTCAGGAAAACACAAACAAGCAAGTGAAGGAGCTAAGCAAAACCATCCAGGATCTAAAATCAGAAGTAGAAACAACTACGAAATCTCAAAGGGAGACAACTTTGGAGATAGAAAACCTTGGGAAGAAATCACGGGACATAGATGCAAATATCAACAACAGAATACAAGAGATAGAAGAAAGAATCTCAGATGCTGAAGATACCATAGAAACCATGGACTCAACAGTTAAAGAAAATGCAAAATGCAAAAAGCTTGTAACCCAAAATATCCAGGAAATCCAGGACACAATGAGAAGACCAAACCTAAGGATTATAGGCATAGATGAGAGTGAAGATTTACAACTTAAAGGGCCAGCAAATATCTTCAATAAAATTATGGAAGAAAACTTCCCGAACCTAGAGAGAGAGATGCCCATGAATATAGACAAAGCCTACAGAACTCCAAACAGACTGGACCAGAACAGAAATACCTCCTGTCACATAATAATCAAAACACCAAATGTACTAAACAAAGAAAGAATATTGAAGGCAGTAAGAGACAAAGGCCAAGTAACATAGAAAGGAAGACCTATCAGAATCACAGCAGACTTTTCACCTGAGACTATGAAGGCTAGAAGATCCTGGGCAGATCTAATGTAGACTCTAAGAGAACACAAATGCCAGCCAAAACTACTATACCCAGCAAAACTCTCAATCACCATAGATGGAAAAAAAAAGGATATTCCATGACAAAACCAAGTTTACCCAATATCTATCCACAAACTCAGCTCTACAAAGGATAATAGGAAGAAAACACCAATACAAGGAGGGAAACTTCACCCTGGAAAAAGCAAGATAGTAACCTTCTCTCATCAAACCCAAAAGAAGTTAACCAATCAAATTTTAAAAATAACATCAAAAATGATAGGAAGTAACAATCACTATTCCTTAATATCTCTTAACATCAATGGACCCAATGCCCCAAAAAAAGACATAGACTAACTGACTGGATACGTAAACAGGACCCTACATTTTGCTGCATACAGGAAACACGCCTCAGGGTCAAAGATAAACACTACCTTAGAGTAAAAGGCTGGAAGACAATTTTACAAGCAAATGGTCTCAGGAAACAAGCTTGAGTAGCCATTCTAATATCAGATAAAATTGACTTTCAACCCAAAGTCATCAAACTTTGCTGGTCAAAGGAAAAATACAACAAGAACTCTCAATCCTGAACATCTATGCTCCACTTGCAAGGGCACCCTCATTCATAAAAGAAACTTTATTAAAGCTCAAAGCACACATTGCACCTAACACAACAATTGTGGGTGACTTTAACACTGCACTTTCCTCAATGGGCCAATCAGGAAAACAGAAAGTAAACAGGGACACAGTGAAATTAATTGAGGCTTTGGACCAATTAGATTTAGCAGATATATATAGAACATTCTATCCTAAAACGAAAGAATATACCTTTTTCTCAGCACCTCATGGTACCTTCTCCAAAATCAACCATATAATTAGTTACAAGACAGACCTCAACAAATATAAGAAGATCGAACTAATCCCATGCCTCCTATCAGATCACTATGGAGTAAAAGTGGTCTTCAATAGCAACAAAAACAACAGAAAACCCACATACACATGGAAACTGAACAACATTCTACTCAATGATACCTTGGTCAAGGAAGAAATAAAGAAAGAAATTAAAGACTTTTTAGAACTTAATGAAAATGAAGACACAACATACCCAAATCAGTGGGACACAATGAAAGCAGTGCTAAGAGGAAAACTCATAGCCCTGAGTGCCTCCAAAAAGAAAATGGAGAGAGCATACACTAACAGCTTAATGGCACACTTGAAAGCCCTGGAACAAAAAGAAGCTATTTCACCCAGGAGGAGTAGAAGGCAGGAAATCATCAAACTCAGGGCTGAAATCAATCAAGTACAAACAAAGATAACCATACAAAGAATCAACAAAACCAGGAGCTGGTTCTTTGAGAAAATCAACAAAATAGATAAACCCTTAGCCAGACTAACCAAAGGGCACAGAGAAAGTATCCAGATTAACAAACTTAGAAATGAAAAGGGAGATATAACAACAGAAACTGAGGAAATTAAAAAAAATCATTAGATCCTCCTACAAAAGCCTATACTCAACACAACTGGAGAATCTGGAGGAAATGGACAGTTTCCTCGACAGATATCAGACACCAAAACTAAATCAGGATCAAATAGATCATCTAAACAGTCCCATAACACCTGAAGAAATAAAAAGGGTCATAGAAAGTCTCCCAACCAAAAAAAAGCACGGGACCAGATGGCTTCAGTGCAGAATTCTATCAGACTTTCATAGAAGACCTAACACCAATACTCTTCAAACTATTCCACAAAATAGAAACAGAAGGAACTCTACCCAACTCATTCTATGAAGCCACAATTACGCTGATACCAAAACCACACAACGATCCAACAAAGAAAGAGAACTTCAGGCCAATTTCTTTTATGAGTATTGATGCAAAAATAATAAAATTCTTGCCAACCGAATCCAAGAACACATCAAAACGATCATCCACTATGATCAAGTAGGCTTCATCCCAGGGATGCAGGGATGGTTCAATATAAGGAAATCCATCAATGTTTTCCACTACATAAACAAACTCAAAGAAAAAAACCATATGATCATCTCATTATATGCAGAAAAAGCATTTGACAAAATTCAGCATCCTTTCATGCTAAAAGTCTTGGAAAGAACAGGAATTCAAGGCCCATACCTAAACATCATTAAAGCAATATATAGCAAACTGGTAGCCAACATCAAACTAAATGGAGAGAAACTTGAAGCATTCCCACTAAAATCAGGGACTGGACAAGGTTGTCCTCTCTCTCCATATCTTTTCAATATAGTACTTGAAGTTCTAGCTAGAGCAATTAGACAACATAAGGAGGTCAAGGGGATACAAATTGGAAAGGAAGAAATAAAATTATCACTATTTGCAGATGACATAATAGTCTACTTAAGTGACCTGAAAACCTCCACCAAAGAACTCCTACAGCTGATAAACAACTTCAGGAAAGTGGCTGGTTATAAATTCAACTGAAGCAAATCAGTTGTCTTCCTATACTCAAAGGATAAGCAGGCTGAGAAAGAAGTTAAGGAAATGACACCCTTCACAATAGCCACAAATATAAAGTATCTTGGTGTGACTCTAACCAAACAAGTGAAAGATCTATATGACAAGAACTTCAGGTCTCTGAAGAAGGAAATCCAAGAAGACCTCAGAAAATGGAAAAATCTGCCATGCTCGTGGATCGGCAGCATTAATATAGTTAAAATGGCCATCTTGCCAAAAGCAATATACAGATTCAATGCAATCCCCATCAAAATCCCAACTCAGTTCTTCACAGTTAGAAAAAGCAATTCTCAAATTCATCTGGAATAACAAAAAACCCAGGATAGCTAAAACTATTCTCAACAACAAAAGAAATTCTGGGGGAATCAGTATCCCTGACTTCAAGCAATACTACAGAGTAATAGTGTTTAAAACTGCATGGTATTGGCACAGTGACAGACAAGTGGACCAATGAAATAGAATTGAAGATCCAGAAATGAACCCACACACCTATGGTCACTTGATCTCCGACAAAGGAGCCAAAAACATCCAGTGGAAAAAAGATAGCCTTTTCAACAAATGGTGCTGGTTCAATGGGAGGTCAGCATGCAGAAGAATGCGAATTGATCCATTCTTATTTCCATGTACTAAACTTCACTCCACGTGGATCAAGGACCTCCATGTAAAACCAGACACACTGAAATTAATAGAAAAGAAACTCGGCAAGACCCTAGAGGACGTGGGCACGGGGGAAAAAGTTCCTGAACATATCACCAATAGCTTATGCTCCAAGATCAAGAATTGACAAATGGGACCTCATAAAATTACAAAGTTTCTGTAAGGAAAAGAACACTGTTAAAAGGACAAAAATGCAACCATCAAATTGGGAAAGGATCTTCACCAACCCTAAATCTGACAGAGGGCTAATATCCAATATATACAAAGAACTCAAGAAGTTAGACCCCAGGGAACCAAATAACCCTATTAAAAGATGGGGTACAGATCTTAACAAAGAATTTTCCCCTGAAGAAATTCAGATGGCCGAGAGGCACCTTAAGAAGTGCTCAACATCATTAGTCATTAGGGAAATGCAAATCAAAACAACCCTGAGATTTCACCTTACAGCAGTCAGAATGGCTAAGGTCAAAAACTCAGGAGACAGCAGGTGTTGGTGAGAATGTGGAGAAAGAGGAACACTCCTCCACTGCTGGTGGGGCTGTAAGATGGTACAACCACTTTGGATATCAGTCTGGAGGTTCCTCAGAAAACTGGACATGAGACTTCCAGAGGACCCTGCTATACCTCTCCTGGGCATATACCCAAAGGATTCCCCAGCATGCAATAAAGACACATGCTCCATTATGTTCATAGCAGCCTTATTTATAATAGCCAGGAGCTGGAAAGAACCAAGATGCCCCTCAAAGGAGGAATGGATACAGAAAATGTGGTATATTTACACAATGGAACACTACTCAGCAATTAGAAACAATGAATTCACAAAATTTTTAGGCAAATGGTTTGATCTGGAAAATATCATTGTAAGTGAGGTAACCCAGTCACAAAAGAATACACATGGAATGCAATCTCTGATAAGTGGATATTAATTAGCCCAGAAGCCCTGAATACCCACGGCACAAATCGCATAACAAATGACTCCCATGAAGAACTATGGAGAAGGCCCTGATCCTGGAAAGGATTGATCTAGCATTGGAGGGGAATATAAGGACAGAGGAAAAAAAGGAGGGAGGTGTTTGGAGAATGGATGGAGAGAAGAAGGTTTATGGGACATATGGGAGGGGGGATCCGGGAAAGGGGAAATCATTTGGAATGTAAATAAAGAATATAGTAAATAAAAATATTAAAAAAAAAGAAAATGTGTTTTGATTTATGACAGCACATTGAACCCTCCTGTGTGGGCATATTTGTGTGTGCATCTCTCTCTCTTTCTCTCTCTCTCTGTGTGTATGTGTGTGTGTGTGTGTGTGTGTGTGTGTGTGTGTGTGTGTGTGTGTGTTTGTGTGTGTGTGTGTTACATTACAGGTTAGTACCACATACTGTTTCAAACATCCACTGAGAATCTTCAAAAATATTCCCCTGGTTTAAGAGAAGGATTCTCAAGCACATAGACAAGAGAATAAAATCAGAAAATAGTATGAATTCACTTTCTATCATTAAAAATCTCTTACTTATCTATCTTTAAAGACAGTAGGAGTCAAAATACCATGTAATATAGTGCCTTTGCTATAAATATGCCTACTAAACAGTCCCTGAAAATACAAAAAAACCCCTACTTTATGATATATTGTAAATAAGAGCATGGGAAGAATTCTAAAATCATTGCAAACTGCTAATATTGGTATACATGCAAGGATCAGGATATTGATTATCAGGATTTTTGGCTAAGAGAAAAAAGGATATTATATAAATTTAAATATGTTTTAGAGGATTCTGCTTCTCTCTCTCTCTTTCTCTCTCTCTCTCTCTCTCATTGTGTATGTGTGGGTGTATGTATGTGTATATGTGTATGTGTTTTGAGAAGAAATAATTCCTACCTTTTACTTTATCAAGTACTTCTAATCATTGACAGTTTAATAGTATCTGTCCCTGGAACATTTTTTTTGCAGGAACATCAGATTTTACTTGTAATTTCTGGGACATTAATGAATGTGGAGGAAAAAATACATTGTTGCATCTATAATGAGTGAAATTTGGTTTATACATTTACGAAATTCTTTGGCAAATCAATGGAACCAGAAAATATCATCCTGAGTGATAGAACCCAATCACAAAAGAACACATATGGAAGGTACTCACTGATAAGTGGATATTAGCCCAGAAGCTTGGAATACCCAAGATACAATTCACAGAGCAAACAAAGCTCAAGCAGAGGATGGCCTTGTGGGTCATCAAAGGGAGGAGAGGCCCTTGGTCCTGAAAGGGCTGGGTGCCAGGACGTAAGGTAGAAGGAGTAGGTGGATTGGTGAGTAGGGAGAGAGAGAGATGAGATAGGTTGGTTTCTTGGAGAGGAAACCAGGAAAGAGGATAGCATTTGAAATATAAAGAAAATATCTAATATAAAAGACAATATGAAAGTGATGTGAATGGTATAAACTTAAATACAAGTTGATTTTAGAATTTTCAATTTTTTATACCAAGGCAATAACTATGAATATATACTTTGATAATTAAAGGCATATATATATATATATATATATAATTTTATATATTATATATAATTATATATAATTTTATAGGAACTATTTTATAAACATATATTACCTAATTTATGTAAATGCTTATATTTTTCTGTTAAATGCATTCTAGATTTCTGTGTTATACTTTAAGAAAGGATGATAATTAGTATAATTTCAATGTGTTCACTATTAATTTCAATAAAAATTGCAATAGTTGTTTGGTGTTTTTTATAGTTATCACTCCCACACACACCCATTCATCTGCTTAAATGCTTGGCCCATAGGGAGTGACATTGCTATGAGGCGTGGCATTTTGAAGTAGGGGTGGACCTTTTAGAGAAAGTATGTTACTGTGGAGTCAAGCTTAAGGTCTCCTATAGGCCCAGTGTGGCATAGTTACCTGATGTCTGCCAATCAAGATATATAACTCTCAATTACTTTTCTATCACTATGTCTGCCTGCACTCTAGCATGCTTCCCACCATCACAGTAATGGACTAAGACTCTGATAGCTTAGGCTAGTCCCAGTTAAATGATTTCTTTAGTAAGAGTTTTTGTGGTATCTCTTCCTATCAGTAATATCCTAAGATAAAAGTTGGTACCAAAGAATGGAGTATTACTTTGGTAGGCTTGGACATGATTTGATTTGGAGGAATGGGGATCTGGGCTTATGGGTGTGGAAAGTAGTGGAATGCATTTGAACTGTGAATAATGGGTCATATTAGTAAGAACATAGAAGACAGTGGTTCTGAAGGTGATTTGAACTGTGGGTTCTGGGTTCAAGAAGTTTCAGAGGAGAAGGATTTTAGTATGATTCCTAGAGATCATTTTTGTGATATTAGGGTACAGAACATGGCTGTTCCTATCCTTGTCTCAATTCTTCTTGAGGTTAATGTGAAGAGATTTTGATTAATTTCATAGGCAAAATATCTCAGCCTAGGGTAGACTATTCTCTGCTTCACTTTTATGAAGAACAGTTTGATGAAAAGGATCAAGGAAAAATACAAAACATATGTTTCATGGAGAAAATGGTCACCAGGAAGTAGAAAGAAGCTATATCCCATATTCAAGCAGATAAACATATTACAGATATTAAGTTGAATAAAAGGATTTTTGGCTTCATGCCAAGATACCATCAAGGTAAGTTTCCATCTTGTGAAATGGAATTAAAGGACAGCTTAGGTCTAGGCATAGAGGTATATGCCTTTAATTGCAGTACTCAGGACAAAGGCATGCAGAGATCTGACTTCATGGTCAGCCTGGACTGTAGCTGGAGTTCCAGGACAGTTGAGTTTAGGCAATAAAGGAAACCATCAAGGACAGAAAGTTTGTGAAGATAGAATTGAATGACGGTGATTTGTTACACCTCCAGCCAACAGCAGAACTTGGCATCTTTGGACATGTGGTTCTGTGATTAGAAGCAAGGATAAAAGAAAGAGTTTATGGAATATTCCTCTGTGACTAAGGAAAGTTGCTAACACAAGGACTCTGTCAAGTGTGTTCCTGCTTAGAAACCTAGGGAGGCCATTGTGTGCAGCTGTGAAGGTGAAGGTTGAATAGTCTTGGAGATCCCAAGATGTTGGAGATGCTAAAGCCATTGGATCCCTGCCGGGTAGCCAGACATGGGGAATGAAATCAGCCTAAGAGATATGTGTGTGTGTTGCGATGAACAATGCCGAAAGTAGATGAAAATTTGAATAGTACTTTGACATCAGACACAGAGATGCAGAGTTCAAAGTTTGCCAAGGTGGGATTTTATTCATTTGTTTGTTTGTGTTTTGTTTTATTTTGCCATGTGTTCATCTAGTATTTCTGACTGTGCTCATTTCCCTAATTTTGGAATATATATATATATATATATATATATATATATATATATATATATATATATATGTATGCTGTTCCATATTGGGAGTATGTGATCTGCTTTTTGATTTCATGTTACAATGGATTACTGTTAAGAGAGTGTATACATCTAAGAAGACACTCAGAACTTTGGATTTTAAACAGTATTGAGACTGTGATAGGCTATAGGGACTTAAGAATTTGTACTAAACACATTTTTCCTTGTGATCCAATCACAAACCTATTGGGGCCAGGAAATATAGTGCTATGGTCCCTATAGACCCATGTGTTTGAATGCTGGACCCATGGAAAATAACACTATTAGGAGGTATGGTCTTGTTGGAGTAATTGTGGCCTTGTTGTGTATCACTGTATAGGTGGGTTTTAAAGTCTTCTATGCTCCAGCTATATCCAATGTGGCCCTGGGTTTCCTTCTTTTGCCTGTGGATCAAGATGTACAGTGCTCAGCTCCATCTCCACCACCATCTCTTACTGCATGCTGCCATTCTTTTTACCATGATAATCACGAATTGATATTCTGAAAATATAAGCAAGGCCAAATGTTTACCATTATATAAGTTGGCATGGTCATGGTTGTCTCTTCACAAAAAATAAAATCTAAACTAAGGCAAGTTGTAAGTAATATCATCAAAACACTGTATCTCTCCAAAAAATAATCTTGAAAGTTTCATCATTTTTGGTAAGATGAGATGTATATTTTAACATTTTTTATTATTGAAAAATCTTTCAAACATATGAGACAATTGATGTCCAGGCAGGTTGAGAAGTATCACTGAATCCTTCTTTTTTTTTTTTTAATTTTTTTTATTCGATATAATTTATTTACATTTCAAATGATTTCCCCTTTTCTAGCCCCCCCACTCCCCGAAAGTCCCGTAAGCCCCCTTCTCTTCCCCTGTCCTCCCTCCCACCCCTTCCCACTTCCCCGTTCTGGTTTTGCTGAATACTGTTTCACTGAGTCTTTCCAGAACCAGGGGCCACTCCTCCTTTTGAATCCTTCTTTTAAATAAAATGGAAATAAATGTAAAAGCTTCATGAATAAATATTGGATCAAAATGACAACACATCTGCTAAGGGAGATTTATTTTAAAAGAATTATGCTAATTCAGATGTATCTAAGAGTTCAAGAATGATGGACCCCACACAAAAGAATTCTTACATTTGATAAAATGTGTACATAAAAGACATGAATAGAGAATGTGATTTAATTGAATTGATATCCGCATGTGGAAACTGAACGTAATGCTGTATGTGTGCATGTTTGTGTTAATGAGTGCAGTTAATGCTGTGTACACTTTGGAATATGTGCGACTGGGATAATGTTACTGTATGGACATAAACAAGAGAAGGCAATCAGAAAAGAGAGTAAGAAAAAGAACTTAAATTCAGCAAAAATTAAACAATCAGAAAATAAGAATAAACTAGAAATTTGAAGCTAACAACATGGGAGCTGAGGTGATGTTATAATTTCAGTGGTTGGCTAACACTAAAAAAAGATCTGTTAAGTCAGAAGGCAAGTCAGTTCAAATTATATAGTCAAAGAAACACAAAGGAAACAGAATATGAGATAGTGAAGGAAAGCTATATGTGTTATTGATCACCACCTAGAAATTTCACAAAGAATGTTCAGTAATCTCACTAACTGATGAATGGATACTGGCCACATGACATTACATGCCAGATATGATTCTGTTCCTAAGAAAGGAAAAATGTCTCTTTTGAACATATGAATAAATCAGATGTATATTATTATGTATATTATTATTACATTTTCAATTTCTCTAAAACCATTTACATCTTGCTATTTTATAATAAAGTTTTATAGCTCATAGTCTAGGAGTTTCAAATTCCAAATAGGATTGAAACTGTGAAAGGACATTGTTGCTTCATCAGATCATAGTCCTCAATATAATATTTTGGACCTGTCTGTGATAGAAGAACCACATTGTGAGACAGGAAGCTAGAAAATCCAGATCTTAGACTTAATGCTACAATGGAAAGTAATCAAGGTCAATGACTTGTAAAATCTATATCTGGAGTGTTCTCTATGAGTCTTCCACTGTGCCCACCTCTGATGAGACTCATCACCAGTGTATTAACACAATAAAATTAGGCTTCTGATGCCTAAATATCCAATCTGTAGCAATCCTTCCGTGACCTCCTCCTCATCACCCATGAACTTCTCCTAATATAAAATATAATAATTCCATCCCCATTGTGCACAGGACCCTGCAACATCCCTGCAAAGTTTGAATCCACAGGTTTAACTGAGTGAAAACGCTTTCAGATATGAGCTGCAGTTTTAAAAAGTTACATGTCTACAAACTAGGGGTGTAACAAGCACAGGATAAACATCAGTAGTCCAAAGGAAGATGTCAGGAGGTAGAGAGAAGTGCTGAAGCCAGAACAATGACTAAAAACCAGCATGGAAGATTTGGATTTTCTAGCTTCCTGTCTCACAATGTGGTTCTTCTATCACAGAGAGGTCCAAGATATTATATTGAGGACTATGATCTGATGAAACAACAATGTCCCTTCACAGTTTCAATCCTATTTGGAATTTGAAACTCCTAGACTATGAGCTACAAAACTTTATTATAAAATAGCAAGATGTAAATGGTTTTAGAACAATTGAAAATGTAATAATAATATACATCTGATTTATTCATATGTTCAAAAGAGAACAATGACTAAAAACCAGCATGGAAGCTCTAAACATATTACCTAAATATGCGTGGCCCCTCAGGGAACATTTGATCTCTGATGTTAATAAACCTTTAGGACCAGAGTTTTTATTTTGTTCTGGCTTTGCAAATTATCTATAACTTTATCTGATGCAGTAGAATATATTTTACTGCTCTGCTTGTCTATTGTCCCCTATGCAGGTCCACTTCCAAAGCTCAACTTCTTAGAGCCCCATTAAGTCTATACTCTATAGGCTCAAGACCAGTACATGTCAGTCTAGTCTTCGGGACTTTCTGTAAGAATTTCGTTGAAGCTGTCCGGACCCCACAACACTTGCATTTTGCTTCCCTGGACAACTAGAACCATTTAGTATGACCTGTTGTCAATGTGAGTTGTGAACTGGAGTCTGCACCATGGCTATTTCTGTGGCACTCACTTGGCAGCAAGGAGAGAAAGCTCCCTGAGCAGCAAGTCCATTTCTGGTCTGGAATGCTCTGTAGGCCTTTCTTCATTGTTCTGATCCTCAACTGTCCACTCCTGCAGAGTCACATTAATCTCATTAGTGAGTGCTTACTGGGCCACACTTAGGTTTTGTTCTTCTAAATGTGGATTTCCTCTTTCCTGACCAGGCTATAAAATTTCCAAGTCTTTAGTAGTCTAAAATTCTGAATAAAACCAGCCAGTACTGCCCACTGCATATCATTACTGTTTGGTTGTTTGAAGATTGCCCTTAAATATTAAGCACATCTCTTGGCATTTCTTTGGAGTTTGTTCTGTGCAATCATTCCAGATCAGTCTTTGTAAGACTACAACAGAATGCTGCATTCTCTCACAGATCCTTCTTGGGTCAAAGTGTGGTTTTCCACCTGTTGTTCCCATCTGCGGTGGAAAATGTACTCCATGTCACTGTCATGAAGTTTTCCCTTTCTCTAGATGTTTATTCTTTATTTATTTAGTTATTAAACATGGAAAAATTTAGTATGTTGTCTAGCTTTTTTTCCACTGTGGTCAGATACATTTCTTATGAGCACACCACTCTTCTTGGAATAGCTACCAGGTTTATTTTTAATAATTTCTCATTATTTTCTCAAAATTTATGCTTCCAAATGTTCAATACAGTTATTAACTACTTGTAATTTTCATGGCAACATTATTTTTTTATTACAGGTAGCTATGTCATTGAGATGCTATCCCTTATAACAGATGCCTTAATCCATAAATGGAAAAGACATATTAATGTTTCTTATTATTTGAAGTGGCTGTATTAGATAATTGCTATTGATTTGCTACAACATTTGGTCTCAAACACGTTGTTTCACTTGTGAAGTTTAATTATTTTATGTAATATTTGTAATTTTAAGATATTTGAGACAAAAATGAAATCTATAAAACATTTATTAGTATTTATATATGGAAAGTGATCAATATTTCAAAGAATTAAAGCATATAAAACTTAAAGCAAATTTAAGTTTTTAATACTTAAATTTTGAAAACATAACTTAAGTATGTGCAAATTAAGATTGTTTATGAATTCATGAAACATTACTTTTTGGGAGCTATCTGATAAGTATGAAAACCGATAAGCATGCCAAAATACCTAATTTGACATATGATTATTATATCCTTTTGTACATGGGAAATTAATACATTCAGAAGTAAACTGTTTTATTTGGATAAATGGCATTTTTTCATTAAAAAACTTTCTTGAAATGTGATAAAGTTACCCTTCTAATATTTTTTTACTTCAGGGATTAGCATGCAATTATCAGGCATGCTTTGTCTTTATGTGGTTTATAGACATGATTACATGGTAAAAGAAAAGACTAAGAGTCTGGCTATACCTGCAAAGGGTAAAAAGCAGGAGGAAAAGAAGAAGATTAATTTCTAAGTGATTTCTTTATTAGGTAAGTATAGTTTGCTTCCCTTTGCCCATGGAATAACATATTGATAATTTTAAAACAATAATTGTGAATAATTGTATTTAAAATATGCTTCATATTGTCACATAATTTGTATTTGGTGTATCAAACTACTGTTTGCATTAAGATAACTTTTAAGATAATTGAAGCATAGATCATTGTTCTTCAGTAATCCTATAAATTAGAAATTTTCCCATAGAATATATATGGAGGTTTAAGTTAAATTTGTATTAAATTTTAAAAGCACATTATTGTAGCTTTTAGAGTCAAAATTATATTCATTGATGATTTGACAATAGATTACCCCAGAAAATTTGCACTACCCATTTTTTGCTTTTTTGTATGTTAAAAGACATGAATTAATGTCTTCACATATCTATTTACCTTTCAATTTCACCTGGATTTTTTTTACCAATACCCAATATCCTGAGTCTATTGTCCATTTTTCCTTTATTCTTATATTTACATTTAATCACAGATTGTATTTAATCACAAATATTTCTTGTGAAGAAACATTTTCATTTGAAAGGGATAGGTATCAATGTATGGAATTATCCTTGAGTTAAATGTTCCTCTAACGAAAAATTTCAATTTTTCACATATTGTTCACAATTGTGTTAGATTTTTCAAGTTCTAGATAAACTGATTTTCTATACCAAGAACTCGTAAGTCAGTTTCCCCTGCTGTTTCCTTCTCTGGGAAAATTGACAATCTTAGGTGGAAATGTGTCCTTGCATAGAAGGGTGATTCTGTCATATCCACAGCACTCAGAATGAAGTGTGAAGCAGGAATTATCCATTATACTCATACTCTTTACATTGAACGTACAATATGAAAATTTATAAACTAGTTGTCTTAGGGTTTTATTGCTGTGAGTAGACACCGTGACCAAGGCAACTCTTTTATTTTTATTGAATATTTTATTTATTTACATTTCAAATGTTATCCCCATTTCTGTTTTCCCCTTTGGAAAGTCCATATTCCATCCTCACTCTCCCTGCTTCTATGAGGGTACACCTCCACCCACCTACCCACCCACTCCTGCTTACCTGCCCTGGCATTCCCCTACACTGGGACAAGAAGCATTCTTAGGCCTAAGGGCCTCTCCTCCCACTGATGTTTAATAAGACCATCCTCTGTTGCATATGCAGAGTGGCTACCCTGCAGCTTTCCCTCTCACACTGCTATACACCTACTTTCAAATTCCTGAGCTTTTGAACATCTCCTCTATCCCCTTCTATATCTGAAATGGCCTCCATTTTTGTTCACCCTCCTCTCTCCCCCTGCTTCCCAGAGATTATTCTCTTCCCCCTACTGGGGAGGACTGTAACATCCATACTTTGGTGCGATCTTCTTTCTTCTTGGGTTTTATATTGTCTGTGAGTTGTGTCATATGTTTTTTGAGCTTGTTTTTGGCTGTTTCTTGGCCCAGATTAATTTATACTGCTGCTTGTCCTAAAGAATTTCCCTTCTCCTCAGCTTCTTTCTGCCTTCCCTAATTCAACAACAGGGGTCAGCTGCTTCTGTACACTGGTTGGGTGCAAATATCTACATCTGACCCTTTCAGCTGGTTATTGGGTCTTCCTTGGAGATAAGAGACTCACACGACTCAAAGGGAGGGACCTTAGATGAAATAATCATAGGGAGAGGGAACTTATAGAGTCTACCTCTAGCAGGAAGACAGGGCAACAAATGAGGGAAAGGGAAGCCATCCCACAGTCACAACTCTGACTCATAATTGTTCCTGTTTGGAACATTACAGGGATGGAAATGGAGAGGGGCCTGAGGTAAAGAAGGTCCAATGACAGGCCCCAAGTGGGATCCAGCTCAAGGGAAGGTCTCAAGGCCTGACACTATTACTGAGGCTATGGGGTACTTAAAAACAGGGGCCTATCATGAGTGTCCTCTGAAAGGGGTAACAAACAGCTGAATTCATTTATTTTAATAGCTGAATAGTACTCCATTGTGTAAATGTACCACATTTTCTGTATCCATTCCTCTTTTGAGGTACATCTGGGTTCTTTCCAGCTTCAGGGTATTATAAATAGGGCTGCTATGAACATAGTAGAGCATGTGTCTTTGTTATATTCTGAAGCAGCTTTTGGGTATTTGTCTAGGAGTGGTATAGCTCGGTTCTCAGGTGGAACTATATCCAATTGTCTGAGGAACTGCCAGACTGATTTCCAGAGTGGTTGTAACCACCAGGAATGGAAGAGTGTTCTTCTGTGACCTTCTTTGAGCCTTGAGTGGGCTAAGCAGACCTTAATTGTCTGCCAAAATTTGTTCTCTGTTGACCTGGGTGGAGTCTTCTGATCTAGGTAGAAGTCTATTGTTCTGCCACATCCACAGCTTCCTGCAAGAAGCCCACCACCTGCTGAGCAACTGAGCTTGTGTTGTGACTAGATCCTGGCAAAATGGGAGATGGGCTTTCCCATATATATTCAGAGTTGAATATTAAACTTTGAGCCTTAATCAGAACCTTTGTCTTGTCTTCATTCTTCTCTCACCTGACAGCTTTCTTTTTCATTCCCAGCCTTCCACTCAGGTATATCCAGTTCTCTGTGGCCTCGGTATGGCAACAGTTGGTATCTGATCTAGAGACAGAGCATGGAAGGATCAACTGAAGAATGCTGTCTTTATGGAACTCCACAGAATAAGAATAAGTTATTTATGTGGCACAGTAAGCAAAATACAGCATTAATAAACATAAGCACTATAAATGTCATCTTTTGAAGCCTGTTGTTTCAGAGGTGCAAAAAGGATACAGGCTAGACTTGAGTTAGCATCGGCCCAATGCTGACTCCACCTAGGGAGCACAAAAACCAGACAGGAGAATTATATAGAGGCAATTTTCAACAGTCTACAACTGTATCAGGTGAGACTAGTAGGGCTTATAATTAAAATAACACAAAATAAAATAAAATGAGTAAAAAGCAAAAAAAAAAAAAACCATAAACAAAAACAGATTTCAAAAACATGAGAAAGAAAGAGAGAAAGAGAGAAGGAAAATGGATTTCAGGAGGGAATGAGGAGATGTCCTGCTAACTCCGTGCCCCCTATTCTTAGTTCTGATTATATCAAGTTCTCTTTCCTCTATGTATTGTCTGTCTTTGGTACACCAATCTGTCCACTCGTGTCAATTTGTGTCTGTCTTTGTTTTGTTGTCTGAATGACTGTTTTTCAATATATCATGTTGAAAAGAAAAAAATGGCTAAAACTTTATCTGCTGGCTATCCATCTCATGATTCCGTCTCAGTTTGAGCAGCAGTGGCTGGTTCAAGTTGCCCCACATCCATAGCCTGAAGTCAACCACAGCAGGAGAAGCCCTGCTGAAAAAGCTGCTTTTAAAGGGTTTCAGCAGATTCTCAAGTTCTAGGGCAAATAAGCTGATAGTTGTTTTTTCCTATAAAAATCTTGTGATTATTGAGTTCAAAGTTCTTTTTCTCTTGAAATTATAGCTAGAAAAAGTAAAAATTTGTTTCATCTAAAATTATAAGGCTAGTGTCACCACTTCATTTTGTTTCTGATTGGTCTTAAAGGTAGAAATATTTCCTGCATGTCTTGGTTATAGAGTATTAGCTTGTTTTCAGTATGATTAAAAAATTGTAATATTGGTAAGAAGAAAGTTAGCTTAAAAGGGGTAACTTTGGGTTGGAGTCATTAAAAACAGCAACACAAGGCATGAGCCAACACAGGAAAAACAGGCCTCTAAAGATACTTCTAAAATGGGATACTATTTTATGTAATTCTTATCTTAAAAACTAGATTTTTAAGGAATAAAATTTAAAACAATGTTTCTTTAATGAGGTAGTAAAAGTTGCACTGTCATTCTTTCATATATCAGAATTGGTAACTAAACTTTGTGATATGACAGTAATGCTTTTGGTATTGATTTTAAAGAGAATGGATTGTTTGAAACTGGGTTTTGCTTTTCAAAGTTGTAGTTATGCTCTGATCTTGCAAGAACAATTTAAGAATTATGGTTAAACTGTCAGTGTTCTATTAACTACAGTTTGCTGTTTGATTGAAGACTCACAATTCTTAACTCACCCATATTTTGTAATTAGGATAATTTCAAGAGTAATAAAAGTTAAAAATTGACGATTATGGGCCCACTGCCTCTTTTATACAAGCTTTATTGGATACAGTGGTAGTAACAAAATTTATGCCCCGCCCCCAAGATTAAAAGGAGATCTCAGTGGGAATTTATTTGGTATTAAACAGGCTCCTGATGAAATGTTTGAGGAATTTGTGGATATACTACTAAAAACAACTCATAGAATTTTTGGAGACCCTCAAGTTGGGGTTAATTTAGTTACACAATTGTCTTAGGAAAATGCTAATGCACCTGTGGCTATCCGGCCATATAACATGAAATACTTACATTTGAATTAATACAAAACTCAGACCTGCCTCAGCAAGGTTTGTGTGGCATTGCTTTTGTCTTGGAAACCCTGCTTACTGATGTTTTTTGGGCCATCACCTCAGCTCCAGGGAATTGTTTTTAAGCCAAAACAGTACTGTTACAGATCTATTAAGGTACTGTTCAAAACAAAGTTCAAACTTAAAAATCTTTGACAAGTTAATGAGGCTATAGAACTTGTAGAGGCATTAAAATCTGGCCTGCCTACTCCATATAGAATTATTATGGATTTGTAGGGTTGTTTGCATCCTGATAATTGGAAAGGGTTTCCTTCTAGCGAGCCTGTAGTCATTGGAAAGTTTTGCCTCAAAGAATGGCTAACGAATAGCCTTACATCATGTAAAAACATTTTGTCTCTGCTTCAATACAAGAAGCTAGGACTTTGAATCTTTCAGTATATATTATTCACTACAAGCCTTTCCTCTTACAATGTGCTTTAAATTTTTGGAGTAGTTGTTGCTCCAGAAAAGATTCAAAGGCAATATCTTTTTCAATATTTGGGTCCCAATATTTGGGGATTCAGTTATATCCTAGAAAAACTGTGGCACAGAAAATTCAAGAAAGAAAAGATGATTTAGTTCAAGTTATTTTCAAAAGTTTCTAGGAGCTAAGACCTCACCTTAAGCTCACCACAGGAGGATTTAAGCCTCTGGTGTACTCAGTGGGGATGCAAATTAACTGGTGAGAGGCAAATAGCTTTGCAGATAGTAGAGGAAGCTACTCTAATCAATCACTGACTGTTTGTGTTAGTCGTTGCTGCTCATGTGCTCACAGAAATTCTTTGGCAAAGGGAGCATTAATGTGGATTCTCCCTTCTTCATCTCCAAGTATTAAAGTCCTATAATGAAGCTGTTGCCCTGGTAATAAAGAATTTTAAAATAGATTCATGAATGTATTTTTAAAAGAATGTTTTGAACCTGATGAAACATTTGTTCCTTGTTTCAAACAGCAATTAAATTGGTTATTAGAGAATACTGATATTTGGCCTATTGCATGGCAACCCTTTAGGCAAAATTGATGATCAATATCCAAAGTATAAGTTGTTAAAATTTACTCCCATGCATGCTTTTGTATTTTCTGTAAATTTATGCATGCATTCCATAAAAAAAATTTACTGTATTTATAAATAGCCTTTCTAAGGGAAAGAAGTATATGCAATTGGATCACATGTTTATTCTCTTGAGTTTCCCTCTATCTCAGCACAAATAATTGAACTATGTGCTGTAGTCATATTTTTAAAATGTTGAAAAATCAAACTTTAATTTGTATACTGATAGTCAATAAATATATAGCTTATGGTTTACAATTGCTTGAAATTGTTCCTTTTTTAGATACTGTAATTCTCAAACCTTGCAATTATTTATGTAAACATAAGTTAAGAAAAGATCCTGTTCCTTTAAAGGACAGTCTTTAGACATTTAAGAGCTCATTCTGAGTTAACTGGACTGACCCCTTAAGGCAATGTCACAGCAGGTTTGTATCCCAGACAGATTATAGGCCTTACCTAGGAACAATTGTCCATACAACCTCACTCTATACATCATCAAAATCATAATATCTTAAGATAATAATTTGGTTTTATAGAGAATATGCACATAAAGTTGTAAAGTCTTGTTCTCAGTGTTCTCAATTTCTACCTGTACCACATAATGGTGTTAATTCTTGAGGCCTTATACGTAATCACTTATTGCAAATGGATACTCATTGTTCTCTATTTAGAAAAACAAAATATGCGTATGTGACCATTGATAAGTTTTCAGGCTTTTTGGTTGCAACTGCTTTAACAAGAGAAGCAACTAAATATGTAATTAGTCATTGCCTACATTATTTTTCTGTACTTGGTGTTCCAAATAGGATTAAAACAGATGATGGATGTTGGTTTCTGCACCAAAGTCCTGTCTACTCGCCACACTCACTTGCGCGCGCGCTGCGCACACCACAGGGATGCAGTGGAGCTGTGAGCCATGAGCCTCAATGAGACACGCCAGGCCAAACAGCTCCACATGGGACTTTATTTAAGATAGGGAAGGGGTAGCGGTCGGGAAGGAAGGAGAGAAAGGGGGAAGAGAAAAAGGAAAGAGGAAGAAGTGCTGCCCGGTTATATACGTAATTACAGGTAAAGGTTGGCTATGGAATTCTGGGTAAACGGCAGCTCTTGCCTTGGCAACAGACCTATACATTGCCAGCTTTGCAGGGCTCGGGTACCTACATTCCTGCATTTCTTTCATTAAAAAGAAAAGGAAAAAGAAAAAAGGGGGGGGGGACCCGATGATGAAAAGGAGTGAGGGCAGCATGTCTCTTAAACTACTTCCTGCTGTCTAGGGGCATTGTCAATTTTGGGGTATTGCTGACTTTCATCATCGGGGTCCACCTGGTGCATGTTGGCATCAGCTACATCTGGGGACGGGGGCTCTTCCGTGGGCAGCGGCTGGTAATTCTGTAACAGAAGCTGATTAATAGTTTGGTTAGAAATTTTTTGCATTTGCCGTTGGAGGAATGTAGAAACAAGATTAATTAGTCAGGGAGCAAACAATAACACCAGGAAGATGACTAGAAAAGGCGTTACCAAAGGGAGTATCCATTTCCATATAGGGTTTTCAAAAATGTCAGAGCTGGAAGTCTCACGATCTCTGAAGTTCTTTATGTCTGTCTGAAGCTCCTGGATTTTGTTTCTCACTATCCCGGATTGGTTGACATAGAAGCAGCATTCTTCTTGGAGGAACAGGCAAAGACTACCTTCCTTAGCTGTTAAAACATCTAGCCCCCGTCGGTTCTGAAGCACCACAGCTGCCAAAGAATCGATCTGCTTCTGGATAGTAAGCACAGTTTCAGACATTCCCTGGAGATCACTTTTAAACTGGGAAGTAAATGTATTGTATTGGGCCAGAGAAGTTGTTATTCCTGCCACACCAGTACCAACACCTATAGCTATTCCTGTAGCTACCAAAAGAAGCACGATCTGAACTGCTCTCTCGTGTCCAGCAGCTATCATATCTACAACTGGGATTGGCAGGGGCTCATTTCCCTGGATCACTCCCACCTCAGGGAAAAGGAGTACCAACGTGCAAACTCCTGACCAGCTGGCAGGTAGGGGATGATATACCTGAGTGCCACAAAGAATTGACGTGTTTTGGATTGCAGGGCATTGTGGCAGAGATGATATATCAAGGCTTACGGTTTAATTATAGTCTAGGGAGCCTAATGTTCCTACAGAACGTGTCCCAGAGGTCTTAAAACAGTTTGCCATGCCAAAGAGAGGGACAGAGGTAAGGTACGGAGCCATGGTGACATCGGAGTCAGGACAGCTAACAAAAGGTGAGGTAAGGTTATTTGGCAGTTTCACTGGAGAAGCTGTAAGTGACAGTTTTGAGTCAATTCCTGGGGGTACACATAACCAACAATCTTTAAAGCGACCGGGCCTGGTGACATTAAGGAGCTGGTATGCTGAGGTCAAGGTTTGAAGCAACAGGCGAAATGACAAGTTAACGCCATTTATGAGGGGTGCTGTCAAAGAATCAAGGACCTCAGAGGAGTGTTTAATTATCTCCCCTACTTTTCCAATATCTAGGAGTTGGGCGATTGAGATATACTTTCTCTGAATATGGATGGTACTTATTGGGGAACTGGGCTGGTTTTTACGATAGAGCTTACCAACAACTCCTGTTTCCAACCTGGAATCCCACGGGTCTTGTATGTAGAAGAAAAGTGTCTTGCAGTGTTGATAAAAGAAATGATTGACCCGTAATCCTAGCATATGTATTTGACAAGACCAATATGGGCAGCCCCCATATTCGTCTGGCCATTTTTTACAGTAATCTTCTGTCTGGTCAAAGAGAAAGCAAGTATAGAGATCATAATACGTAGATGGGATAACAGATACAGGGATGATCGTGATTTGGATCGGTACCTGACATCCAGCTATGGAGCAGTTTCCTGACCCTATTTGGAAAGACTGTTTGTTATCTGTGGGGGTTGCTTGAACCTCGAATCTCCAGATGTAAGGACTGCCCTGGATGGAAATGAATAACAGCAGGACTAGGACAAGAAACCCATGTTTAATCCAATGAGGTCGAGCTCAGCTGCCGGAGTGGAGTCTCATGTTCTGGAATTGGGTACAAGGTGGATGCTCTCGATGTCCTCCGGAGCTTAATAGAGCACAGTCCTGTCAGGGTTGACGTGTATGAAGAAAAGTTATCTTTAGGTGGAGGGATGAAAGGTTTAAGGTGAGATAGATGGACCCAATGTGGAAATCCTTCAAGTTTAGCGGCTATAGGGGTCACAAGAATCACCTTAAAAGGGCCCTGCTATTTGGGAGAGAGGGGTGAGGGCTGATGATCTGGAGGGGATAAGAGGACTTGGTCTCCAATGTTGACAGGTAGTAGACAGGAGACACTCTGTGGCCGCGGTAGATGGTGGTCAGCAAAGTCCCATAGGAGAGAGCGAAGTTGGCAAAGCAATGGGGTGAGTAGGTGGTCTGGGAGGGGAGAGCATTTAGGTAAGAGACCAGGAGTTAAAACTGGACGTCCATACATAAGTTCAAAGGGTGAGATAAGAAGAGGTCGCTTGGGGAGAGCTAGTAGCCTGAAAAGAGCCAGAGGTAGGAGTTTTACCAAGTCAAGGTGAAGTTCCTGTGACAGCTTGGCAAGAGTAGTTTTTAAAGAGCGATTAGTTCTTTCTACCTTACCTGAAGATTGAGGATGGTAAACAACGTGAAAATGCCAAGGGATGTTTAAGGCCTTAGATAGACTCTGAGAGATCTGGGAAGTAAATTCAGGACCATTGTCTGACTGAAGGGAGGTTGGAACACCAAATCGGGGGATGATCTCTCGGAGGAGGAGATCAGAGACTGTCTGAGCCCTTTTGTTAGTGGTAGGAAAGGCTTCTACCCACCCCGAGAAGGTGTCCACCAAGACCAGAAGGTACTTGGAACGCTTAACTGTAGGCATATTAGTAAAGTCAAGCTGCCAGTCAGTTCCAGGAAGGGAACCTCTAGCCTGATGGGTAGGGAAAGGGGTACTACGATACCTCAAGTTGGAATCTGACATCTGACAGATTTTACAAGAAGCAGTGATAGATTTTAAGAAATTTAAGTCTTCAGGAGTAGGCTGTAAGTGGGTCTTAACAAAAAAAGATAACGCTCAGCTGTTAGGATGAAAGAGCTGGTGAAGATAGGATAGAGTTTGGCGAGTGTTAGGGGGTGGAGGTAGAGATGTGGGTTGTAGTGTAAGGATGTCTTGGGGAAAGTGAGATGAGTTTAGCCCTCTAAGGGCCGCAGGTCTAGCTGCCTCATCAGCTCGGTTGTTTCCCTTAGATACAATAGAGTTATCTGTCGGGTGAGATCTGCAATGGACAATCCCAATAACTTTGGGGAGATGAGAGGCCTTTAGCAAGGCTAAACTATGGTTTGCATTAGTTACTGATCCTCCTGTTATGGTAAGTAACCCGTGCTCTTTCCAGATAGCAGCGTGGGACAGGAGGATATGGAAGGCATATTTAGAATCTGTATAGACATTGAGGGATTGTCCCTGTGCCAGTTGAAAGGCATGGATGAGAGCTATCAGCTCAGCCTATTGATTAGTGGTGTGTACAGGAAGGGCCTGTGCCTCTACCACTTCGGTGTCTGACACTATGGCATAGCCAGCTTTCCTATTCCCTTCATATAGAAAGGAGCTTCCATCTGTGTACCAAGTATAAATGGCTTGAGGCAATGTGCCCTCCTGTATGTGTGAAGGATGAGGTAATAGTTGCTCTAAAGTGTCAGTGCAGGAATGAGACAGGGAGTGGTTAGTATTAGGTCGGGGGAGAAGAGTAGAAATATTAAGAGAAGGACATGATTGGAAGGTGAGAATGGAATCTTCTATTAGCGCTACCTGGAGAGAAAGAACTCTGAAGGGAGGTAGAGTCTGCAAGCCTTTGTAAGTTAGGAGCTGTGACAGGTTATGAGAAGAGTGCACAGCTATAGGAGACCCCAAGGTTAATTTCTTTGATTCTCGAATAATGAGTTCAGCAGCTGCTAAGGCACGAATACAAGGTGCCCATCCCTGGATGGTTAAATCCAGTCTTTTTGATAAGTATGCTACAGGTGCAAAGGAAGGTCCCAGTTGATGGCCTAAGACTCCAAGGGCAAATCCCTCTTTTTCAGTTACATAGAGGAAAAAAGGGCAAGTCAGGTCAAGGAGATGTAAGGCTGGTGCCTTAAGGAGAGCCTGTTGGAGCCTCTGAAAGGGCTTGGCAACAGATGTGAGAAGAGGTTCGTGGGTGTGGCCTAACGCTGCCTCATATAAGGGTCAAGAGAGGAGGGAGAAGGAAGGAACCCACGAACGTAAAAAGCTAGCCATTCCTAGAAATGATAAAATCTCTTCCTTTGTAGAAGGGATGGTTAAAAACTGAATCAGATTCTTTCTATCTAAGGTAATAGCCTTGTGAGTTGGGGTAATTGTTAATCCCAAATAAGTAACCTGAGGAGTGGACAGTTGAACTTTAGAAGGTGAGACCCTGTAGCCTCGACTGGAAAGGAAATTTAGAAGAGTAGAGGTGTCAGCTTGGCTAATCTCTAGAGATGGGTTACAGACAAGGATGTCATCTACATAAAGAAGAATTTTAGATCTAGGGAGAGATAAAGAAAGTAAGTCAGAAGCTAGAGCCTGGCCAAATAGGTGTGGGCTGTCTCGAAATCCCTGAGGTAGAACAGTCCAGGTAAGTTGGGTAGAAAAGTGGGTGTCAGGATACGTCCAGGTAAAGGCAAATATGTTCTGTGATTGGGCATCAAGAGGGATAGAGAAAAACATGTCCTTTAGATATAGGACTGAGAAATGAGAAGTTCCTGAGGGGATAGTAGAAAGGAGCGTGTAAGGATTAGCTACGACAGGATGAAGAGGAACCACTGCAGCATTAATGTGCCTGAGGTCTTGAACCAGGCAATAGGTACCATTAGGTTTTTTAACTGCTAGTATAGGGTATTGAAAGGAGAACAACTGGGATGAAGAAGCTTTTTCCTTAAGAGGTCAGAAATGATAGGCTTAAGTCCCCTGAGGTTCTGGAGAGAGAGAGGGTATTGAGCTTTGATGATGTACCTGGTAGGGTCCATTGTGTAAATATACCACATTTTCTGTACCCATTCCTCCTTTGAAGGGCATCTAGGTTCTTTCCAGCTTCTGGCTATTATAAATAAGGCTGCTATGAACATAATGGAGCATGTGTCTTTATTGCATGCCAGGGAATCCTTTGGGTATATGCCCAGGAGAGGTATAGCAGGGTCCTCTGGAAATGTCATGTCCAGTTTTCTGAGGAACCACCAGACTGATTTCCAAAGTGGTTGTACCATCTTACAGCCCAACCAGCAGTGGAGGAGTGTTCCTCTTTCTCCACATCCTCGCCAACACCTGCTGTCTCCTGAGTTTTTGACCTTAGCCATTCTGACTGGTATAAGGTGAAATCTCAGGGTTGTTTTGATCTGCATTTCCTTAATGACTAATGATGTTGAGCACTTCTTAAGGTGCCTCTCAGCCATCCGAATTTCTTCAAGTGAAAATCTTTGTTTAGATCTGTACCCCATTTTTAATAGGGTTATTTGGTTCCCTGGGGTCTAACTTCTTGAGTTCTTTGTATATATTGGATATTAGCCCTCTATCAGATTTAGGGTTGGTGAATATCCTTTCCCATTTTGATGGTTGCCGTTTTGTCCTTTTAACAGTGTCCTTTGCCTTACAGAAACTTTGTAATTTTATGAGGTCCCATTTGTCAATTCTTGATCTTGGAGCATAAACTATTGGTGATCTGTTCAGGAACTTTTCCCCCATGCCCATGTCCTCTAGGGTCTTACCCAGTTTCTTTTCTTTTAGTTTCAGTGTGTCTGGTTTTACATGGAGGTCCTTGATCCACTTGGAGTGAAGTTTAGTACATGGAGATAAGAATAGATCAATTCACATTCTTCTGCATGCTGACCTTCAATTGAACCAGCACCATTTGTTGAAAAGGCTATCTTTTTTCCACTGGATGTCTTTGGCTCCTTTGTCGAAGATCAAGTGACCATCGTTGTGTGGGTTCATTTCTGGATCTTCAATTCTATTCCATTGGTCCACTTGTCTGTCACTGTGCCAATACCATGCAGTTTTTAACACTATTGCTCTGTAGTATTGCTTGAAGTCAGGGATACTGATTCCCCCAGAATTTCTTTTGTTGTTGAGAATAGTTTTAGCTATCCTGGGTTTTAGTTATTCCAGATGAATTTGAGAATTTTTCTAACTCTATGAAGAACTGATTTGGCATTTTGATGGGGATTGCGTTGAATCTGTATATTGCTTTTGGCAAGATGGCCATTTTAACTAATTTAATCCTGCCGATCCACAGTTCAGGATCTTCAAACTGGCTCAAGCCTGAAAATTGATTCACTGGCCAAGATTTCCTTTTGCCACAATCCAATGTAGCCTTTATTTCATTTGAATATTTTTCTGCTTTTACAGATCAAACAAATGAAGTAGGCTTTATATCTATTTCATGTCTGGAAATAACTACAATAATTAGCCAATTTTAAAGGTCTGTATGATTCATGCCATTATAAAGTTTACCTCACCTGTGATGACAATTATGGGTTAGGTCATTATGAATAAGTTTTATCTCCCCTGCCCATTATGATGAGTACAATCACCTTGCTTCCTATACAGTTCAATGTTGCCTCCTGAGTCCTGCTATATTGGATCCTAGTTAAACCTAATGCATTTAATTCATCCGATTGGCACAAGTAAAGTGGCAACAACAAAATACTTCAAATGGGCCTCTCTCACCATTTTGCATCTTATAGGATTCCTGAAGTGCATGTTATTTGGACCTTCCCATTGTGGAGGATTAGGTTTAACACAGTTTTCCCACTCAAGCAGTGAAACTTCATATGCCTTAAAATCTCTTCATCAACAAAACCAAGGGATACCAAGCATCTCCAACTGCTTTTCAGTATGCCATATTTTTTGTTTTTACTTCATTTTTTTCTTTTTTCTTTTTATTTTTTGGATATTTATTTACTTATTTTTATTTATTTTTATTTTTTGGATATTTTATTTATATGCTTCAGCTAATCATTCAAACAAACTTCTGACACCTCTTTTTTTAAAACTGTGTGAACTTTTATATTAAAACTAGAACCTCCACTCAGAAGGCCCATATCAATAAACTCAACCTGACCTGTTTTATATTTCTTACACCATGATCTTACACACTTAAAATCCATGCCCACACATATTCCCTAGATTTCCCTAGAATTACAAAATTATTAAGTTCCTTAATAGGGTCGTGTAAGTCCTCATAATCTACATTTTTACTTCCACTAGGGGCCTGCTTTGCCTTGAGTCATAGGTTTATGGGCTACTATTGGTGGGCCTTCAGGAAGATTAAAATTGTCTTTCTTGTCATTTTCTTAGAGAAAATGCCTGCTGGTTTCTCAGAAAACAAAGAATTAATTTCCTCAGGATAAAAGTATTGCTTGATGTAATTCGTAAGTGACACAGTAGAGAGAGAAGCTTACCTCCAATGGAGCAGAGGATTTCATCCTTCTTGAAAAGGACTGACACACAGATAGCTCATTCTAAATACTTTATTTAAACATTATACAAGTTTAATTGCAGACAGGAAAGGTTCCAACTACCAATATTATTTTGCCCTTGCTGACTATAAAAGTAGACAATCTAAAAAAATCTCAGGTTTTTTTTTTTAAGCATGTCTAATGATAATCAAAAGTAACTCCAAGGTTGCCTGACCTGTCTTAGGACCAATGTTGGTATAGCTATTATGTATTAGGAGCCATGAGCATAGATAAGCAAGTGTCTCTGTGGTAAAATGAAGCATCCTTTTGGTATACAGCTAATAGTAGTATAGTTGGATCATGAGGTAGAGCAATTCTCATCTTCTTGAGGGAATGACAATGATTTCCATTGTAGATATATGAAGTTACACTCCCACCAACAATGGATGATGGTGCTTCTTGCTTTGCATCCTCACAAGCACAAGCTTTTTATTTGTTTTATTGATCTTAGCCATTCACACTGGTGTAATATGATATTTCAAAGAAGTGATGATTTGAATTTTTCAGATGATTCAGGATATTGGTTTAATATTTTGGATATTGTCCCTTTATTACATGTGTAGTCTGTTGAAATGTCTTATACTCACTGATAAGTGGACATTAGCCAAAAAGAAACTTGGAATTCCATCGTTACAACTCACGGAGTATATGAAACTCAAGAAGAAAGAAGATCACAACAAAGCATGGATGCTACATTCTTACCCAGTAGGGGGAAGAGAATAATCTTCTGGGAAGTAGTGGAAGGGAAGGGTCTGGGGGGGGGGGGGATGGGTGCAGTTACGATATGGAAGAGCATAGAATACAAAGGGCCAGGAATTTGAAAATAGGTATGTAGCAGTGGGTAAGGGAGAACTGGGGGGAGCCACTAGAAAGTCTCAGATTCCAGGGACCCAAGAGATTACCAGGACCCAACATGGAGGACATTAGCTGAAATACCCAAAACGGTGAGATAAAACCCGTAGAGAGCTTTTCCTCTGGATAGGCATGGCCCCCAGTTGAGTACATCCACCTCAAAAATATTAATCCAGAATTCCTCCTGTCAAAACGAAATGCATGGGCAAATAATGGAACATAAACTGAAGGAAACTCCACCCAGAGACTGCCCCACCTATGGATCCAGCCCATCTGCTTACAGACAATATTGCTGATGCCAAATATGATGTCTTTATCCCATCTCTCCTCAGGGCACAGTGAATGATGCTAAACAAGAGGCTAAAAGTTTTAGAGCCATATAGGATGGGAAAGATCAAGAAACAAAGGCCTTCTGCATACAAGAGGCCAACATATACGAACTCACACTGTGACATGGACATGTACAAGGTCTGCATGGACCTTATCAGTGTCCTGTGGGTTTAGGAGGTGAAGAGTGAGGACTCGAGTCTTGCTCAGAGCTCAGGGTGTGCGCATCCCTGTGGAACCAACAGATGGGGGAATCTTGATAGGGTCGGGGGAAATCGGGAGGAATTGGGAGTTGGAGGAAGTGGAAACTGTACTCAGAATTTATTGTGTGAAACAAATCTATATTTAATAAAATCAAAACTAAAAAGATAGATGCATGAGATAATTTTAATGATAAACCTAATTTTCTAGGCTAATTATAAATTAAATAATATCTCAGATACTAATCAGTTTCTAGCAATTTCAAATTATAATTTCAAAAGGTAAATTGCTGAAGAAGTAACATTTTTATCAAAAAAAAATCTGTCATAATTTCCAAAAAGACTTGACAAGCAAAATAGTGAATGCATCAAAAGTCAAAAGTCATTAATTTTCTTTCAAACATGCACAGTTACATGAAAATAAAGACTCTGCATCTGATAGAGGGCTACTATCCAAAACATATAAAGAACTCAAGAAGCTAACCATCAAAAATCTGAATGATTCAATAAAAAATGGGGTATAGCCAGGCAGTGGTGGCACAAGCCTTTAATCACAGCACTTGGGAGCAGAGGCAGGTGGATTTCTGAATTCGAGGCCAGTCTGGTCTACAAAGTGAGTTCCAGGACAGCCAGGGCTACAGAGAAACCCTGTTTCAAAAAAAAAAAAAAAGTATAGAACTAAACAGAGAATTCAAAACAAAGGAAGGAATCTCAAATGGCTGAGAAGCACTTAATTGGTCAAAGTCCTTACTAATCAGGGAAATGCAAATCAAAAAGACCCTTATATTCCCCCTTTCAACAATGAGAATGGCCAAGATCAAAACCTCAGGTGATCTTACATGTTGGTGAGGATGTGGAGAAAGAGGAACACTTCTCCATTGCCGGCAGTATTGCAACCTGGCACATTCACTCTGTAAATCAATTTGAAGATTCCCCAGAAAATTGGAACTAGATAGATCTGAAGATCCAGCTATACCACTCTTGGGCATATACCCAAAAGATTTCCCACCATGTCACAGAGGTACATGTTCTATATGTTCATGGTGACCTTGTTTGTGATAGCCAGAAGCTGGAAACAGCCCAGGTGTCACATAATGGAGGAATGGATACAAAATAGGTGGTTCATTTACACAATGAAATACTACTCACCTATTAAGAACAAGGATATCCTGAGTATTGCAGGCAAATGGTTGGAACCAGAAAATATCAACCCGAGTGACGTAACTCAGACTCCAATGGACATGCATGCTATGTACTCATGAATAAGTAGATATTAGCCTAAAATAGTACAGAATACGCAGGATACAATCCACAGAGCTCAGAAAGTTTAACAAGACAAGAGGTCAAGTGAGGATCCCTCAATCCCACTTGGGAGGGAGAGGGGGAAGGGAGGAACCTTGGTGGGAAAGCAGTGCATACGGAAGGGAAGAAGGGAACATGATCACATATTAGGAGTGGGGGAACAGGACTGAATTCCTAAGAGCAAGCGGAAATAATGGAAACAGGCAACCTCAGGAGGTAGAAAATAGGGAGACCCTGTAGAATGTACCAGAGACATAGGAGGTGAGAGACTCTCAGGACTCAAAGGGAGGGACCTTAAATAAAATACCCTACCATGGGGATTGTGAACTAGTAGAACCCATCTCCAGTAGAAAAGACAGGGCATTAAGTTAAAAGCTCTGACCCATCACTGTTCCTGTCTGAAAGAACTTCAGAAACAAAAACGGCTAAGAGCCTGAAGTCATCGACAGGTCCAAATTGAGATTCAGCTCAAGAGGAGGCTCCAAGGCCTGACACGATTACTGAGGCTATGGAGCACACCCAAAAAGGAACTTATCATGAGTGTCCTGTGAAAGAATACCTAATAAGTAGCTGAAAGAGTCAGATGCAGTCAAATGGACAGAAGCTGCTGACCCCTGTAGTTGAATTAGGGAAAAGCTGAAAGAAGCTGAGGAGGGTGGCCCTGTAGGAGGATCAGTAGTCTCAACTAACCTGGATCCCTGAAGTCTCTCAGACCCTTAGCTACCAACCAGGCAGCATACACCAGCTGACATGAGGCCCCTAACAAACACATACAGCAGAGACCTGCCTAGTTTGGACTCAGAGAAGATTCACATTACCCTTATTAGACTTGAGGTCCCAGGGACTGGGGAGGTCTAATGTGGTGGGAGTAGTGGGGGACATCCTTGTGGAGTTGGGTGGAGGAGATATGGGATGTGGAACAGTCAGAGGGTAGACAGGGGTTCATGGTGATAAAATCTAGACTGAAAAAAAAAAGATGAAATAAAAAATAGAAAAAATAGACTTGAAAATAGTCATTAATCTTGGTGTCCTCCTTTCCATAATGATTTCAATGTTTTGCAAATCTTTCTGAATTAAGTAAAAAGTATTTGCAAATTACCCAATTTGTGTCTAGATGTATAAAAATCAATTTAATGTATGATTATATAAAATTTCAAATATCATTCATGTCAATGAATGGGACATGTTGATATCATCATAAAAATGATATTCGCCTCCAATTTACGTCCCAAGGCAAGGTAAATACCCTTTATGAAGTTAAAAACAATTGTACTTGACATAAGTTGAGTCATCAATCACTAGAACGTGAACACACAAGGGTATGGATTTATGATTCATGGAAGATGCCTATTAATCTGAAAGGAAGAAGAATGCATTTCTGACAAAAAGCATTATTAAGCACTGGAAAACCTGAGTGCTAGGAAAATCTGTCCACTTTTTATTAGGTACATTTTTATTTACATTTCAAATGTTGATCCTTTTCCTGGTTTTCCCCCCTGACAATTCTTTAACCCATAGCCCTTCATCCTGCTTACCAATCCACCCACTCCTGCTTCCTTGTGCTGGCATTCCGCTATACTGGGGCACCAAGCTTTCTCAGGACCAAGGGCCTCTCCTTTCCAACAAGGCCATCCTCTGCTGCATATGCATCTGGAGTCATGGATCCCTCCATGTGTATTTTTGTTTGGTTGTTTAGTCCCTGGGAACTCTGGGGGATACTGTGTGGTTCAAATTTTTGTTCCTCCTAAGGTGCTTCAGACCCCTTCAGCTCATTGGGTCCTTTCTCTAGCCTCCACTGGGAACTCTGTACTCAGCTCAATGGTTGGCTGAGAACATCCCCCTCTGTATTTGTCATGCACTTGCAGAGCCTCCCAGGTGACTGCTATATTAGGCTCCTTTCAGCAAACATTTGTTGGCATCCACAATAATGTCTGGGTTTTGTAACTGTATATGGGATGGATCTCTAGTAGGGCAGTCTTTGGGCAGTCTTTCCCTCAGTCTCTGCTCCACACTTTGTCTCTGTACCTCCTCCTGTGGGTAATTTGTTCCCCCTTAGTCTCATCTAGAAAAGTGCTTATTCGACAACATAATGCTGCTATACATTTTGTGGGCTGCATGTTGTTGTAAATGCCTTTTTTTAACCAATTTTATCTATCTATCTATCTATCTATCTATCTATCTATCTATCTATCTATCTATCTATCTATGTATCTATTTATTTTTCTTGGGAATTTTATTTATATTTCAAATGTTATACCCTTTCCTGGTTTCCCCCTCCCAGAAATCCCTTATACTATCCATGACCCAGAAAACAACAAAAATATCCCCGTTTATTTTTTAGTATTCTTTTTATCATGGTGCTCTATGACAAAACCATACTATCTTCAAGTGTGCTGTAAATGGTTTCCAATAATATCTAATTACCAAGTAAACATTGTATCTGTGTAAAATCAATATTCTAGAAATTAATGTTCCAGAAAACAAATCGCAGTATATTCGCTGCCATGAAGAGAGACTCTTCCAACAGTTCCACTTCAATGTCAACTTCTTGTTAACTAGGAGAGATGTGCTTTTTGTGTTCATAAGGCAATATGTGTATATGGTAGAAAGTAAATTATTGCTTTATGGTGGTTGGTATTATGTAAGATATTTAGTAGAAGCAGTAGTATCATCAAAGTTATTTGAAGAGTTATAACACCCCATATGTATTCCCAACAGAGCAACACTATATTTTCTTTAATAAATGCAGTCTATGTAAGGAGCAAAAATTTATCAAAATAAGGAGAGGAGAAGAAAAATGTTAAATGGCTTTATTAGAGAGTCAAAGACCCATAAGCAATGAACACAAAATGTTAGTACTTGAAGAGGGGCATTAAAAACTTTGAGCATATGAAAAATTATAATCACAGCCATTCAGCAAATATACTGTATCTAATGTATACAATATCTATTATTTATGTGGGATATATATATATATATATCACATTTTCAGATGATACATCCAAGGTAGATTTTCATTACATTGTGAAAGGTCCATTACATATGTCTTTTAATAATAAAATAATTATTCAAGTCTTATAAATTTCTTAAAAGTGTGTGTGCTTACAATTTATAACCTTAGTTTCATTTAGAATTCTTTCAATGTTTACTTAGAATCATGTCAGTGAATTATAAATAACAATAGCCAGAAAGGGACCATATTTAAGAAACAAATATTTGTCTGGGTCTAGAAAGTACATTGTAGATATGTACTTGCTAGTGAAGACTATTGTCTTTATGATGGGTAAAAAAATTCTAACTGGTACTTTCCTGGTGGCTAATGACCAACAATATTGGTTGTACACATTTAAAGTCACTCATTTCTTTTCTCCTTTGTCCTCCTCACATCTACTTCATAAACAAAATGTCTTATACTTTATGTGAGGGACAATGTACAAAAGGAAGACACGGAATGGTCTCCAGCACAAAGAATGCACATTTGGGATTATTTTACGTCCTTAATCTCTGGGTTAAAAAACAAACTTTCTTTTCCTTCATAAATACTGCATATCCTTGGATCTTGCCTTATGTAGTGTATGACAATTTAAAACAATAATACAACATAAATGCTTTGTCTAACTTCCCACTATATAATAACTCTATCATAGTTGAAAAGGAAAATAACTTGTAATGTTTAATAATAGATTAATGACAGTCTATATATCACGGCGAATTTCTCACCCTCAAGTTCTTTGTCTCATTAAATATGAGCATCATTTTCAGAAAATGACATAATTTCTAATTGTAGACATCACTGAACAGTAATTTTTGCATAAATTGAGATGAAATATTCCAGGTGCAATAATACTAAAACCTGTTTTTCTTTTTTGTACATCTTTTGTAATGAGGAAATGGCTGAATTTCTGACATCTAGAGGTACAAATAAAATGTTTTATAAGCAGTTAATTTTCCCCTTTATAAATTCTATATTCATCAAATAGTAAAAGAGCTGGTTCTCTGTATTTTTAGAAGCAAATAACCATGAACTGCCACTTTTCAGAATGCAGGCTTCCTGTGAGTATTTGAAGTGCTTTGTAGAGATGACTTTCACACTGCAAAAATTCTAATGTGAAGTCTCAAATTCATGACAACCTTTTCTAAAACCTCTGTGGATTTTCTTGTCTAATGCTGTTATTAATAGTTAATCAGATTAAAGACATTAGGACCTTTTTTCTTCATTAAACAACAACACTAAGATGAAATACAATAGTAAAAAACAAAGAAAAATAGAAAAATTGAGTATGTTTACACTAAATATTAAATATAGTGAATTCTATATTTAATTCTTGTTCTAAAGATTATACCTAAAGCTAGGGCAGTGTTGTAGAAAGGAAATTCTGGCCTAGGTAAAATTAAAAGGCTTTTTAAAAATTTACTTCTTTCTATTTTAAAGTTTAATAAAATTCTTGAAATCAATGTAAAGAATGCACACACATACACTGTGCATTATTTTCTTTGGGTTATAAGGACAAAATATCATCAATTAGTATAAGTCTGCGATCTTGAGAGTTTTGGTAGCTGCAAGTAGTGTGCAGGACTTTGATTAAGCCATGATTTTACTGAAGCAACCAGAGAGAACCCTTCCTTTCCTCTTCTTAACCCCTGTTGGTTGGCTGTAAGTCTAGTGTTCATTTCTTGGTTTTAAAATAAGCAGAGCAACGGGCAATTCGACAACATAAGGAGGTCAAAGGGATACAAATTGGAAAGGAAGAAGTCAAACTATCATTATTTGCAGACGACATGATCGTCTACCTAAGTGACCCAAAGAACTCCACTAGAGAGCTCCTAAAGCTGATAAACAACTTCAGCAAAGTGGCAGGTTATAAAGTCAACTCAAGCAAATCAGTGGCCTTCCTATACTCAAAGGATAAGCAGGCTGAGAAAGAAATTAGGGAAATGACCCCCTTCACAATAGCCACAAACAGTATAAAGTATCTTGGGGTGACTCTTACCAAACATGTGAAAGATCTGTATGACAAGAACTTCAAGACTCTGAAGAAGGAAATGGAAGAAGACCTCAAAAAATGGGAAAACCTCCCATGCTCATGGATCGGTAGAATCAATATAGTTAAAATGGCCATTTTGCCTAAAGCACTATACAGATTCAATGCAATACCCATCAAAATCCCAACTCAATTCTTCACAGAGTTAGAAAGAGCAATTATCAAATTCATCTGGAACAACAAAAAACCCAGGATAGCTAAAACTATTCTCAGCAACAAAAGGAAATCTGGGGGAATCAGTATCCCTGACCTCAAGCAATACTACAGAGCAATAGTGTTAAAAACTGCATGGTATTGGTACAGTGACAGGCAGGAGGATCAATGGAACAGGATTGAAGATCCAGAAATGAACCCACACACCTATGGCCACTTGATCCTCGACAAAGAGGCTGAAAACATCCAATGGAAAAAAGATAGCCTTTTCAACAAATGGTGCTGGTTCAACTGGAGGTCAGCATGCAGAAGAATGCGAATTGATCCATCCTTGTCTCCTTGTACTAAGCTCAAATCCAAATGGATCAAGGACCTCCACATAAAGCCAGACACTCTGAAGCTAATAGAAAAAAAACTGGGGAAGACCCTTGAGGACATCGGTACAGGGAGAAAGTTTCTGAACAGAACACCAATAGCGTATGCTCTAAGAGCAAGAATTGACAAATGGGACCTCATAAAATTACAAAGTTTCTGTAAGGCAAAGGATACCATCAAGAGGACAAATCGGCAACCAACAAATTGGGAAAAGATCTTCACCAATCCTACATCAGATAGAGGGCTAATATCCAATATATATAAAGAACTCAAGAAGTTAGATTCCAGAAAACCAAACAACCCTATTAAAAAATGGGGTACAGAGTTAAACAAAGAATTCTCACCTGAAGAACTTCGGATGGCAGAGAAGCATCTTAAAAAATGCTCAACTTCATTAGTCATTAGGGAAATGCAAATCAAAACAACCCTAAGATTTCATCTTACACCAGTCAGAATGGCTAAGATTAAAAATTCAGGAGACAGCAGGTGTTGGAGAGGGTGTGGAGAAAGAGGAACACTCCTCCACTGCTGGTGGGGTTGCAAATTGGTACAACCACTCTGGAAATCAGTCTGGCGGTTCCTCCGAAAACTGGGCACCTTACTTCCAGAAGATCCTGCTATACCACTCCTGGGCATATACCCAGAAGACTCCCCACCATGTAATAAGGATACATGTTCTACTATGTTCATAGCAGCCCTATTTGTAATTGCCAGATGCTGGAAAGAACCCAGGTATCCCTCAACAGAAGAGTGGATGCAAAAAATGTGGTATATCTACACAATGGAGTACTATTCAGCCATTAGAAACAATGAATTCATGAAATTCTTAGGCAAATGGATGGAGCTAGAAAATATCATACTAAGTGAGGTAACCCAGACTCAAAAGGTGAATCATGGTATGCACTCACTAATAAGTGGATATTAACCTAGAAAACTGGAATACCCAAAACATAATCCACACATCAAATGAGGTACAAGAAGAAAGGAGGAGTGGCCCCTGGTTCTAGAAAGACTCAGTGAAACAGTATTCAGCAAAACCAGAACGGGGAAGTGGGAAGGGGTGGGTGGGAGGACAGGGGAAGAGAAGGGGGCTTGCGGGACTTTCGGGGAGTGGGGGGGCTAGAAAAGGGGAAATCATTTAAAATGTAAATAAATTATATCGAATAATAAAAAAAAAATAAAAAAAAAATAAGCAGAGCAGAAAGAAGTTTGGAAGTGTTTTGTAAAACAAATTATTATAATCGCAGTTGTGGCCTGGCTTATTAGTTCACAGTTGCAATCTTAGCCCCCAGGAAGCTGAGGCAATGGCTTCATAAATTGGAAGCCTACAGGCATCTATACAGAGAAAGTTTGTCAAAAAATAATCTTTCTTAAAAGTCCTCTAAAAAAGAATATCTGACATAAATTTACATCAAGCTATTATCTCAGAATCAATAAAACATAAAATGTTTGATTTAAGTGGTATGTAAGATAAAATAACTATTCATCCATTTGAGTATTACATTCAGATCAATAGGCACAAAGTGATGACTTCCACTGAAAGTTTATTCTAGAAAAGAGTCAGGAAGTAACCTCCTACTGCATTTTCTAATCCAATTAACTTTTAGAAGGTATTCTATCAAATTCCAGCAATGTATACAATGTATCTCGATCACATTTCTACCACTCACCCTCTCCAATTTCCCCCAGGATTTCCCACTGCATCTCTTTCAAAAGAAGCCATGATGATCTACTTAATGATTCAAGTTTTCTCTCACAGTGGGAGAATAGTGATTTGGAAAGAGAAAAAGCCCAGGAAGCAGTTAAGGGCTTCAAATTATATGGTGGATACAGCATAAGCCCAGCCCTTCTCTCACACAAAAGAAACAATTCTTATTACAGCTGGTTTTCTTCCAGTGTTATGGATTTCCTGTGTTTTCTATACAACCTGGTTGTATTAACGGTGTTTCTCCCAGATTCATCTGTCTAGTCTTTGACCATGCTCACAGTCACAATTGTAATGGCATCAATTAGCACATCTTCCTCTTTCTCCCCCAAAATTTCAGTTCTCTGCTGAATCTCTATCTTTTATCTGTTTTGTGCAGCCGAAGTAAAAAACCATTAGGTTTGACTTACAATGCATTGTTAATCTGGTACTGTTTGGCTTCTGATCAGTTCTTCTGAAGTTAATTTTATTAAATTAGAAAATTATTTTTAAGTAAAGCCATTCTGCTCTTGGATTCTTAGCCTTCTTTACACATCAGTGAATTTTGTATTTTTCCCAGCCCACAAGCTGGTATGAGAAAACTGACTCCTGAGAACTTTCCAGGCATGACCTAGGCCAAGAACACACACTGCCCCCTCAATAAAACTGAGAAAAATTGCTAATCCATAAAACATGTTTAGAAATGTTTCATATGAACTTTTTTAATTATGAAAATAAAGATGCACATAGATACTTTAATGTTCTTTTTCTCTTCTGAAATTATAGCACAGCCACATCTTATGAAATCTTCAAAGGGTAGAGTGTTGTCCTTAGAACCCAGAACCTCACAGATTCTTCAGTCCTACAGATTTAAACCAAAACGAGTTAGCCAATTAGCCCATAAAGCTAGAGTGATGGTTTGAACATACTTTGCCCATTAAGTAGCATGATTAGGATGTGTAACCATGTTGGAGTAGCTGTGTTACTGTGGGTTGAGGTTTTAATACCCTCTTTCTAACTGGCTCGAAGCCAATCTTCTCCTGTTTGCTTTGGATGAAGATGTAGAATCTCAGATCTTCCAGCTCCATATCTGGCTGGATGCTTCCATGCTCCTGCCTTGATGTAAATGAACCTCTGAACCTGTAAGCCAGCCCCAATTAAATGTTGTCAGTCTAAGAGCTGACTTAGACATGGTGTCTGTTGACAGCAATAAATCCCTAAGTAAGACAAGTAGTATATACATTTTCATGTTGAATCTTCAATGTAAAAAGTGGGAGTACAATGGCTACTTCCTGCTTCACACTTCCTCCTGTATTCCACAGGTAAGGCAGGAGCCACCCTTCCATGCAAGGACACATTTCCATGCAAGATTGTCAATTCTTCCCAGAGAAGGAAACAGCAGGGGCAACAGGCTTATGAGTTCTTGGTAAAGAAAATCAATTTATCTATGACTTGAAAATATAACAAAAATGTGAATACTATATGAAAAATTAAAATTTCTTTAGAGGAATTTTTAACTCAAAAAAATTCCATACAGTGATTAAAACCTATTCTCTTTTCAAATATGTTTCTTCACAAGATATATTTGTGATTAAATATAATCTGTGATTAAATGTATTAAATATAAAAACAAAGAAAAATGGACAATTGATTCAGGTTATTCGGTATTATTAATAAAATCCATGTAAATTTGTGTGTCTATGCACTCATACACACAGAGGAAAATAAAAATTAAAAAAGAAAACTAATTTTAAAAATGGCTCGAATCTGATGCTTAAGAGAAAGGTCCAATACACAAGCATATATAGGGATCACTAACTTCCCATGTTGCAGTATATATCTACGCATACACATACACACACACACACACACACACATGTGCACACACACACACATGTGCACACACAGACAGACACACAGTCACAGAAACTCATACATATAAACATGGACAATCACATAGACATGGAAACTCACACATAAACACACAAACATACACCACAGGAAATGAAGGTTAGAATGGTACATGTTGAGACGACATGAAAGGAGTTGAACAAGATGAATGGTAGATATGATATTATACATGTGTGACATCCTCAAGAATAAAGAACACTTTAAATAGACAAATGAATGGAGTTAATTCTGTATGCCCTATGCCTAATATGTCATAGGGTAACATGGTAGAGATAAACTATAAATGTTTTAACATTTGTATCTCAAATACCTCTTTTAAGGCCTATATTCCTATTTAATGTATTAGGTGTTCTCTGTTTCCCAAAATCCAATTTGCCAATATCAACTGCAACACAGCAGTAGAAAACCAATGTCAATGTTTTCTGAGTTAACGAGTCTGCTTATCTAGATCCCACAGATCTTTTTATTCTAAATTCACTGCCCAACCCCTGTTCATTACATTATCCTAGTTGCCAAAACCAGCAGACATCGTCTGATAACTCAAAGGCTACTCCTGTGAAAAAATGAAGTAGACTACATGCTCTTCTCCCTGGGTACCCCTGGACCCTGTGCCTATTTTTATTCCCATATTTGAAGCAGAACAACTTTGGTAGACCTGCCTGGCACAGGACATAAACTTTCAGTGGTTCCCATAAATCTTCAGCTTCTAACCTCTCTCCCCTAGGAGGTGCTTTCTCTCAGCTCCTAAGACATGCATTCTCTCCCTACTAATCCAAGGGCTTCTTTTGCCTGGGCAACAAGTAGGTGAATGTGGATTATTTATACTTCTCCCACTCCTCAAGAACAACTCCCCCAGGTTCTTCCCCAGCTCCTTATTAGAGTTCTTGATGCAGCCTCCCATTCTGCTCTGACCTCATCCCAATCAGGTCTCAAAGATTCTCTCTTCCAACCTTTCTCCCCCAACTCTTAGTATTCCAGCTGCTACCAGTAGGAGGCATTCCCTGTGAACTTACCATGTCATCAGACCACAGAAATAGGTGAGAATAGTGAAGAACTTCATCACTCCCTTCTGTCTTTGAAATCTAATCTCATAGTTTCATTTCCATCTCTGCAACAGAACACATTCTGCAGCCTTCTTTCCCACTCTGCACACATCAACTTAGGATCACATACATCCTTTGTCCTCTTCACCTTCTTTCCCTGATTGTTGCTTTATCACAGTCCCCAACTCCAAGTGCTCCTCCCTCCTCACCCACAGTCTGCTCCTGCCAATAAATCAGAGAGGCTGTCTGTAGGTCTGCTCTCCTACTGTTCATCTAGAACCCTTACACATGTTTCATGCCCAGATCTATAGCAGAACTTGTGAGGTAATGTCTCTTCACTGCCTGTTTCATTACAAGGAGACAAAATAAACATGACCTGGTTGAACACTCTACATTCCTCCCTTTGTGTGAATCCTGTGAGATTCCTATCCTATAGCCACTGCTAACTGTCAGTCAGCTTTCAATATGCAGAAACACTTTTCACCTGGAACTCACCCCAGTAGCTATAACTATTATGTAGAAAAATAGCAGGCAACAGACAGAGAGCATGCAAGAATCTAGATCAGAAAAAGAGGATGTGGAGAAAGAGGAACACTCCTCCACTGCTGGTGGGGCTGTAAGATGGTACAGCCACTGTGGAAATCAGTCTGGAGGTTCCTCAGAAAACTGGACATGACACTTCCAGAGGACCCTGCTATACCTCTCCTGGGCATATACCCAAAGAATTCCCCGGCATGCAATAAAGACACATGCTCCATTATGTTCATAGCAGCCTTATTTATAATAGCCAGAAGCTGGAAAGAACCCAGATACCCCTCAAAGGAGGAATGGATACAGAAAATGTGGTATATTTACACAATGGAATACCTCTCAGCAATTAGAAACAATGAATTCACAAAATTTTTAGGCAAATGGTTTGATCTGGAAAATATCATCCTAAGTGAGGTAACCCAATCACAAAAGAATACACATGGGATGCAATCTCTGATAAGTGGATATTAATTAGCCCAGAAGCCCTGAATACCCAAGGCACAAATTGCATAACAAATGACTCCCATGTAGAAGTATGGAGAGGGTCCTGATCCTGGAAAGATTGATCTAGCATGGGAAGGGAATATAAGGACAGAGAAAAAGGAGGGAGGTGATTGGAGAAGGGATGGAGAGAAGAAGGTTTATGGGACATATGGGGAGGGGGGATCTGGGAAAGGGGAAATCATTTGGAATGTAAACAAAGAATATAGAAAATAAAAATATTTAAAAAAAGAAAAAGAATCTACGAACCAAAACCATACACATTGAAAACAGACCTAGAAATCAGCAACTAGACATATATTCATCCCAATCTAAGACATTTATATGCCAGCATGAAAACACAGACAATAATTCCCGAAGTAGTATGTCTCTACTAGAGGACATTTATCCTATCACAGAGGACCCTGAATATCCCAACATATCTGAAGCACAAGAAAAAGACATAAAGACACCCTAATAAACATGATAGAGTAGCTTAAACAGAAAGGGAATAAGTCCATTAGAGAAACCCAGAAAATATAAATGAACCTATTTAAGACTAGGAAGTTGAAATACAGTCAATAAAAGAAAATTCCACACTGTGAAAATTCTGAGACTGAAAATGTTAGCACTTTAAAAAGAGACTATAGAGGCAATCATGAGGCATATAATAAAAGAGAGGGAAGATAAATCCACCGGTGTTGAATACCAAATACAATACATTGAGACATCAGCTAAAAAAAATGATGAATCTAAAACAATTCCTTACACAAAGCATCCAGGAAATCTGGGACACCAAGAAAGATGAAACCTAAAAATAAAATACCAGAAAATGTTTGCAACAAAATCATAGAAGAAAAATTTCATCACCTAAGGGATGAAGGTCCTTTCAAATGCACAAGCGGTATAAAGATACCAAAGGAAAATCTCCTTGGCATTAAACATACCAAACAAACGAAGAATATTAATAGCTACAAAAGGAAAAGACCTAATAATATATAAAGGCAGACCTATTAGAATTAAATCTTACTTCTCAATATAGAACTCTAAAAGCCAGAAGCAGATGGGCAGATGTACTGCAAACTACAAAAGATGACAGCTGATACTACTATTGCCATCAAACCTTTCAATTAACAATAGATAAAATAAGATATTGAATGATAACTCTGTATTTAAACAGCTGTCCACAAATCCAGCACAATAGAAGGTGTTAGTAGGAAAACTCCAACCTAAGGAGGTTAACTACACCCATGAAAATACAAGGATACAAATTAGAAAGAAATCAAAGGATGTTCAGATTTTAGATAATATGATATGCCATTTAACTGTTTACTCCTATACCTTATAAACACTTTTAAACACAATCTGTCCTATATGCAAATGATGAATGGTCTTAGAGACTAGAAATAAATCTTCTTTCACAATAGCCTCAAATAAAATAAAATACGTTGGGGCAATTTTATTCAAGCAAATAAAAGACTTATATGATAAGGGTCTCAAGTCTTTGAAGAAACATCAGATTAAAAGGTCTCCTACGCTCATGAATAGATAGATTATCCTAGTAAAAATGATCAGCCTAGTAAAAGCACTTTACAGATAAGAGTGCAATCCCCATCAAAATTTCAGCACAATTCTTCACAGATTTTGAATACCAGTTTACAGACTCATGTAGAAACATGCCTCCCCCAAGGCACAAAGCAGTATGTCTAAAAGAATAAAAGAGCTACTAGTGGTATTACAATTTCCAATTCCAATGTGCACTACAGATCTTTAGCAATAATAACCAAGTGGCACTGGCATAAAAACAGACAGATTGCTCAATGGAATCAAACTGAAGACCAAGATATGATTCTACATTTCTGTGGATACCTGATTCATGCTAAAGACATAAGAAATACACACATGGGAAATAAGGTAGCATTTTCAATATATAGTTATGCTCAAACTAAATGTTTGCATATCAAAGAATAAAGATACTTCCATATATGTCAGTCTGAACACAACACAGCTTCAAATGGATGAAAGACTTTAAAACATAAAATCATTCACACTGAAGCTCGCAAATGAGGAATGAAATCAGGAATAGTCTTGAACAATAGAAGACTGAAAAGAACACAGATAATAAGTATACTAAGATCAATAGTTAGTAAATTGGATCTCATGAGATTGAAATCTTATGAATAGCAAAGGACAACCTCAGTGGTATAAACAACAGCCTATTGTATGGTAAAAATTTTTTACCAACTTCACATCCTATAGAGGAATAAAATTCAAAATGTATAATGAACTCAAGAAACTTTCCAAATCCAAATGATTCTATGGGTTTCAGATATACACATAAAACTTTCTGTAGAGCAAACTCAAATAGCTGGGAAACCAAGGAATATTCACCACCCTTAGCCATTAGAGAAATGCTAACCAACATGACTTTGATATTCCATTTTACACCTGTCAGACTGCTAAGATCAATGACACAAGTGACAGCTCATGCTGTCAATGATGTGGAATAAGAAAAAATTTCTCTATTGCTGATGGAATTGTAAACCTGTACAGGCATTATGGAAACCAATAAAGCAGTTCCTTAGAACTCATTGGAAATTGATGCACTTCAAGATCCAGCTATACCACCTTGATCATATACCCAAAGGATGTTTCATCCTATCACAAGGACACATGATCAGGCATGTTCTTTTTGGCATTATTCATAATAGACAGAAAGTTGACACAACGTAAAGAGTGGATGAAGAAAATTTGTTCCCTTTACCCAATAGAGTATTACCATCTGTTTTAAAAAATGAGATCATGGGGGCTAGATAGATGGCTCAGTGGTTAAGACCACTCACTGTACTTCTGATAGTCCTGAGTTCAATTCCCAACCCCCACATGGCAGCTCACAACTATCTGATGCTGCCCTCTGGTATTCTGATGTACATACAGACAATGTACCCATATGCATAAAATACATACATAAGTACATATTTAAATATGACATGATGAAATTTTCAAACAAATGGAGTGAAATACATGAAATCTTCCTGAGTAAGATAACCCAGACCCAGAAAGATAAATGTGGCATAAATTTATGTACATACATGTGTGTGTGTGTGTGTGTGTGTGTGTGTGTGTGTGTATTAGCCATTGGATAGATGATAACTGATAAACAGACTGAATACCCCCCCCCCAAAAAAAACTGTCTTAGTTAGGATACCTATTGCTATAAAGAGACACTGTAACCACTGCAACTCTTATAAAAGATAACATTTATTTCAGGCTGTCATACAGTTCAGAAGTTTAGTGTCAACTGTCATTATGGTGGGAGATAGGACCTCAAGGAAGCAGCATCCAGACATGGAGCTGGAGAGGAATCTGAGCAGTCTACACCTAATCAGCAAGCAGTGGGAAGAGAGAGAGTGACAGTGGGCCTGGACTTTAACTCCTGAAACATCAAAGCCCAACCACAGTGACACACTTTCTCCATCAATGCCACTCAAACTCCAACCAGGCCACACCTCCTATGAGTGCTGCTACCTATGAGCCTATGGGGGCTGCTTTCCTTCAAACCACCTCAGAGGTTATGTAGAGCTGAAGACTCTTGAAGAGGTGGGGGAGCAGATGGATCACCCTGGGAGCTGAATGTAGACCAGATATTGACAGTGGAAAGGGGGCTGGTGGGATATAAAATAAGGATCATGGGAGATAGGGTTGAGGCAGAAAAGTACAGGGAGAAACAGCTGGAATTGAAGGATGTGTGTGTGTGTGTGTGTGTGTGTGTGTGTGAGAGAGAGAGAGAGAGAGAGAGAGAGAGAGACAGACAGACAGACAGACAGACAGACATAGAGACAGACAGACAGACACACACACACACAGACAGACAGACAGAGAGAGAGACAGAGACAGAGACAGAGAGAGAGAGAGAGAGAGAGAGAGAGAGATGATGATGATGATGTCACCATCAAGTCCCTCCCCTTAGATCTCCAGAAACTCCAAGGAAGAGGAAGCAGAAAGAGTCTAAGAGTCAGAGGACGCCAAGACCAGAGAGGTACTCTGTATCAACTGAAAAAGTTCTTGTGAATTCACAGAAACTGAAATATCAAGCACAGGGCCTTCATGGGTCTCCACCAGTTTGTCTGCATGTGTATCTTTCAAATTATTATTTTTATGGGACTTCTGAGAGTGTGAAAGAGTGGGTGGGTCTCTGACTCTTGAACCTGCACTTTTCCCTTCCATTACGTTGCCTTGTCCAGCATCAATGCAATGGATTTTTCTTTTATCTTATATTTTATTTTGGCATGTTTGTTTGCTTTCTGTGAAAAGCCTATCCTTTTTTAATCAGAAGTAGAAAAGGGGTGCATCTGGAGGTGAAAGGATATAGAGGACCAGGGAAAGGCAGAGGAAATGTAAAATAATCAGTATATATTTTATAAGAAAATGAAAAAATGTACAATATTGTTTTAGGTGCTAAAAAAACTGTACATTTCATCATATCTTCAACAATCTTAAGGAAAACAGTTTTACATTCCAAATATAAATTGTGTAATAATATGAAGCATATTTTTAAATGCTATTGATCACAATTATTGCTTTAAAATTATCAAAATATTCCATTGATGAAGGGAAAGCAAAAAATCCTTACCCATGAAGAAATCGGTTAGAAAGCAATCTTTTTCACTACGACTTCTTCTTCTTTTTCTTCTTCTTCTTTGTCTTCTGATTTTTCATCATTCACAGGTGTATCCAGACTCTTAGTTTTTCCTTTTACCACGTAATCATATCTGCTCATGGCATAAAGACAAAGCAAGCTTGTGGATGCTTGCAAACCAAACCCTGAAATTAAGGCAATATAAATAGTAGAAGTGTAACTATATTATATTTAACAAGTGTTTTAAAGAAAATGTCACTTACACAGATAAAGCATATAATTTACTTCTGAAGGTACTAATTCCCTATTAACAAAATATTATAATTTTAAAACAAATTATGTATTTTAAAATGCTTACTAAGTTTTTTCATCCTTATCAGATATCTTCCAAAAAGTAATGTTCCATGATTTCATAAACTATGTCACTTTGCACATACATAAATTATATTTTGAAAATTATATTTTGAAATTTTGAAACTGTCAAAAAGAACTAAACCTTGCTTTAAGTTATTTAGCATAATTGATTGAAATATTGATCACACATAAATACTAATAATTGTTTTATAGATTTAAATTTTGTCTAAGGTTTCTTAAAATTATAAATATTACATAAAAATAATTAAACTGCACATGTGAAACACCCTGTTAGAGTCCCAAAGTTCTAGCAAATCAATACCAGTTATCTAATACAGCCACTTCAAACAAGAAACATTAATAAGTCTTTTACATTTAAGGATTATAAAATCTGTTTTAAGGGATAGCATCTCAAAGATAGTTACCTGTGATAGAAAAGTAGTATTACCGTGGAAATTATAAGTAGTAATGACTGAAATGTTCATTTGGAAGTACAAAGTATGATAAAAGAATGAGAAATTATTAAAAATAAACCTAGCAGCTCTTCTGAGAAGAGTGGTGTGCTAGTTAAAACTGTATCTGACCACAGCACAAAAAAATCTAGATAATACACTCAATTGTCCATTTTAAATAACTAAAGAAATAAGGAATTAACATCCAAAGGAAGGGAGAGCTTCATGACAGTGTCATGGAGTACATTTTCCACAGCAGGTGGGAGGAACAAGTGGGAAGCCACACTTTGACACAAGAAGGATCTGTGAGAGAAAGGAGCATTCTGTTGTAATCTTACAAAGACTGACCTGGAATGATTGCAGAGAACAAAGTCCAAAGAAATACAGGCAGATGCTCACAGCCAACCATTGGACTGAGTGACACTTCCTCAGTGGAGGAGTTAGAGAAAGAACTGAAGGAGATGGAGTTTGCAACCCCATAGGAAGAACAACATCAACCAGCCAGACCACACAGAGCTCCCAGGGCTAAGCCATCAACCAAGGAGCACACATGGCTCTAGCTGCATAGGTAGCAGAGGGTGGCCTTGTCAGGCAGCAATGAGGGGAAAAGTCATTGGTCTTATGATGGCTTGATATATGCTTCAAAGTAGGGGAATTGATTGCAGAAAGGTGTAAATGGTGTGGGTAGGTGAACAACCTCATAGAAGCAGGGGGAGGGAGGGTGGATAGGGAGTTTCAGGGGGAGGAACAGGAAAGGGAATAACATTTGATTCAACATGCTGATATTAATTCAATTAAAATACATTCACTGTTCACGACTTTTATACACACATATATTATCAAATGTAAGAATTAATCTTGTATGGGGACCATCATTCTTGAACTCTTAGGTAAAATATCTGAATTAGCATAGTTCTCTTTTTCCTTCTTTCTTAGCAGATATGCTGTCAGTTTAATCCAATATTTTCTCATGAAGCTCTTATGTATATTTTCATTTTATTTATAAGATGCATTCAGTGATAGTTCTTAACAATACTTGGACATCAATTCTCTCTATATTTGAGAGATTTTCATCAAATTAATATAGAATAATATAGATACATCTTGTCTTACCAAAAATGATGAAACTTTCAAGTTCATTCTTCAGAGAGGAAATAGTGTTTTGATAATATAATTTACAACTTGCCTTAGTTTGGATTTTATTTTTGTAAAGAGAAACTATGGCCATGGCAACTCTTATAAAGGAAAACATTTACTTTGGACTGGCTTAAATTTTCAGAATATTAGTCCAAGATTATCATGGTGGGAAGCATGGCAGGATACAGGCAGAGATGGTGACAGAGTTGGAGCTGAGCACTGTACATCTTGATCCATAGGCTGAAAAAGGAAACTCTATGCTGCACTGGGCATAGAAGACCTTAAAACCTACCTCTGCAATGATACATTTCTGCTAGGATAGCCACAATTACTCCAACAAGGCCACACCTCCTATTAGTGTCACTTCCTATGGGTCAAGCCATCAAATAGATGGATCTATGGGGACTATACCACTGCATTTCAATTCCTGGCTCAAATGGTTTGTAATAGGATTATAATGCAAAATATGTTTAGTCCAAATTCTTAAGTCCCTATAGTCTATAACAGTCTCAACACTGTTTAAAATCCTAAGTTTCAAGTGACTTCTGAGATTCATGCAATCTCTTTTTTTTTTTTTTATTTGATATAATTTATTTACATTTCAAATGATTTCCCCTTTTCTAGCCCCCCCCCACTCCCCGAAAGTCCCGTAAGCCCCCTTCTCTTCCCCTGTCCTCCCTCCCACCCCTTCCCAGTTCCCCGTTCTGGTTTTGCCAAATACTGTTTCACTGAGTCTTTCCAGAACCAGGGACCACTCCTGCTTTCTTCTTGTATCTCATTTGATGTGTGGATTATGTTTTGGGTATTCCAGTTTTCTAGGTTAATAACCACTTATTAGTGAGTGCATACCATGATTCACCTTTTGAGTCTGGGTTACCTCACTTAGTATGATGTTCTCTAGCTCCATCCATTTGCCTAAGAATTTCATGAATTCATTGTTTCTAATGGCTGAATAGTACTCCATTGTGTAGATATACCACATTTTTTGTATCCACTCTTCTGTTGAGGGATACCTGGGTTCTTTCCAGCATCTGGCAATTATAAATAGGGCTGCTATGAACATAGTAGAGCATGTATCCTTATTACATGGTGGGGAATCCTCTGGGTATATGCCCAGGAGTGGTATAGCAGGATCTTCTGGAAGTGAGGTGCCCAGTTTTCGGAGGAACCGCCAGACCCTTGAGGACATCGGTACAGGGAGAAAGTTTCTGAACAGAACACCAATAGCGTATGCTCTAAGAGCAAGAATTGACAAATGGGACCTCATAAGGTTACAGAGTTTCTGTAAGGCAAAGGACACCATCAAGAGGACAGATCGGCAACCAACAAATTGGGAAAAGATCTTCACCAATCCTACATCAGATAGAGGGCTAATATCCAATATATATAAAGAACTCAAGAAGTTAGACTCCAGAAAACCGAACAACCCTATTAAAAAATGGGGTACAGAGTTAAACAAAGAATTCTCACCTGAAGAACTTCGGATGGCGGAGAAGCATCTTAAAAAATGCTCCACTTCATTAGTCATTAGGGAAATGCAAATCAAAACAACCCTAAGATTTCATCTTACACCAGTCAGAATGGCTAAGATTAAAAATTCAGGAGACAGCAGGTGTTGGAGAGGGTGCGGAGAAAGAGGAACACTCCTCCACTGCTGGTGGGGTTGCAAATTTTGTTTTTTTTTAAAGCATAACTTCCATTTTATTTTTCCAAGGCATCTTTCCTTCCGCCCTTATGAAACCACCTCTTTACATGGGCTTTGGTGGAGGTCGTGGTGCAGCGCCAGCAGGTCTGAATCGTGGTGGGGGTGTTCGGATCTCTTAACAGTAATCCTTTATATCATGAAAATCAAAAGGCAGATCACATACTACCAACATGGCACAGGATATATATTACTGTTCCAAAAAGGTGAGGTATAGAGCACAGTCATGAAGTACTGGACCAAAGCAAGAAAAAACAAAACAAAGCAAAACACACACACACACACACACACACACACACACACTAAACAAACTAAACAAACAAAACCCAACTTGGCAAACTCTGACCTCTGCATCTTTGTGTCTGATGTCAAAGTGACATTCGAAGTGATCTCCATCTCCTTTCAGCTTTATTGATTGTAACACACATCTTTCTGTTTGGCTGATTTCATTCCCCATGTTTAGCTCTCTTTGGCAGATATCCAGTGGATCTGGCATCTCTAACATTTTGGGGCTCCCCCATGCAGGGGAACCCTTGACACCATGCTTGTGTTAGCAACTTTCCTTAGTCATAGAGGAATATTCCATAACCTCTTTCTTTTATTCTTGCTTTTAAAGACAGAGTCACAAGTCCAAAGATGCATAGTTCAGCTGTTGGCTGGAGCCACAACATGGCCCTCACATTCAATTCTACCTTCACCAGCTTTCTCTGTTTGATGGTTTCCTTTATTGCTTAAACACAACTGTCCTGGAACTCCAGCTGCAGTCTACACTGACTATGAACTCAGATCTCTGAATGCCTTTGTTCCCTGAGTGCTGAAATTAAAGGCATGTACCTCCATGCCTAGACCTAAACTATTCTTTAATTCCTTTTCATAAGATGGAAATTTTCCTTGGTGTAATCTTGTCCTAATGTCAAAAATACCTTTATTCCACTTAGTGCCTTTAAAATGTTTATCTGCTTAAGCATGCAATTTAGCTCCTTTATACTTCCTGGTGACCAGATGCTGGCAAGAATGTAGAGAAAGAGGAATACTCCTCCACTTCTAATGTGATTGCAAGCTGGTACAACCATTCTGGAAATTAGTTTGGTGGGTCCTCAGAAAATTGGCCATAGTACTGCCTGAGGACCCTGCTATACCACTCCAGGGCATGTACCCAGAGAGTTCTCCAACATGTAATAAGGACACATGCTCCATTATGTTCATAACAACCTTATTTATAATAGTCAGAAGCTGGAAAGAACCGAGATGTTCCTTAATAGAGGAATGGAAACAGAAAAATGTGGTACATTTATACAATGGAATACTACTCAGCTTTTAAAAACAATGAATTCATGAATTTTTTGGATGGATGTTAACTGGAAAATAACATCCTGAGTGAGGTAACCCAATCACAAACGAACACACATAGTATGTACTAATAGGTGGATATTAGCCCAGCAGATTGGAATACCCAAGATACAATTTACAGACCAAATGAAGCTCAAGAAGAAGGAAGAACAAAGTGTGGATACTCTGGGCTTTCTTACAAGGGGGATCAAAAACTCAAAGGAAGAGATATAGAAATAAAGTATGGAGCAGAGAAAAAAGGAAATGCCATCCAGAGACTGCCCCACTGAGAGATGAATGCCATGTACAAACTCTGACACTATTGTGGATTCCAGCAAGTGCTTGCAGACAGGAGCCTGATATAGGTCTTTTCTTTTCTTTTCTTTTCTTTATTTTTTCGATGTATTTTTATTTTATTCGATAAATTTTTTATTTACATTTCAAATGATTCCCCCTTTTCTGGCCCCCCACTCCCTGAAAGTTACATAAGACCCTTTCCCTCCCCCTGTTCTCCACCCACCCCTTCCCACTTCTCTGTTCTGGTTTTGCCTTATACTGCTACACTGAGTCTTTCCAGAACCAGGGGCCACTCCTCCCTGATGATGTGTGGATTATGTTTTGGGCATTCCAGTTTTCCAGGCTAATATCCACTTATTAGTGAGTACATACCATGATTGAACTTTTGAGACTGGGTTACCTCACTTAGTATGATGTTCTCCAGCTCCATCCATTTGCCTCAGAATTTCATGACTTCATTGTTTCTAATGGCTGAATAGTACTCCATTGTGTAGATATACCACATTTTTTGCATCCACTCTTCTGTTGAGGGATACCTTGGTTCTTTCCAGCATCTGGCAATTATAAATAGGGCTGCTATGAACATAGTAGAGCATGTATCCTTATTACATGGTGGCGAATCCTCTGGGTATATGCCCAGGGGTGGTATAGCAGGATCTTTCAGAAGTGATGTCCCCAGTTTTCTGAGGAACCTCCAGACTGATTTCCAGAGTGGTTGTACCAATTTGCAACCCCACCAGCAGTGGAGGAGTGTTCCTCTTTCTCCACATCCTCACCAACACCTGCTGTCTCCTGAATTTTTAATCTTAGCCATTCTGACTGGTGTAAGGTGAAATCTCAGGGTTGTTTTGATTTGCAGTTCCCTGATGACTAATGAAGTTGAGCATTTTTAAAGATGTTTCTCTGCCATCCAAAGTTCTTCAGGTGAGAATTCTTTGTTTAACTCTGTACCCCATTTTTAATAGGGTTATTTGGTTTTCTGGGTTCTGACTTCTTGAGTTCTTTGTATATATTGGATATTAGCCCTCTATCTGATATAGGGTTGGTGAAGATCTTTTCCCTATTTGTTGATTGCCGATTTGTCCTTTTGATGGTGTCCTTTGCTTTACAGAAACTTTGTAATTTTATGAGGTCCCATTTGTCAATTCTTGATCAATTGGTGTTCTGTTCAGGAACTTTCCCTGATATAGGTGTTTTCTGAGAGGCTCTGCCAGTTCATGACAAATACAGACAGAGATGCTCTCAGCCAATCATTGAACTGAGCATAGGGTCCCCAATGAAAGAGTTAAAGGGCCCAAGGAGCTGAAGAGTTGTGCAACCCCATAGGAGGTACTACAATACAAACCTCCTAGTATCCTCAGCGCTCGCAGGGACTAAACAACCAACCAAAGAGTACACATGAAGTGACCCATGGCTCCAGATGCATATACAACAGAGGATGGCCTTGTTGGACATCAGAGAGAGGAGAGGCCTTTGGTCCTGAGAAGGCTCGATGCCCAGATGTAGGGGAATACCAGGACAGGGAAGCAGGAGTGGGTGGATTGGTGAACAGGTGGTAGAGGGAGAGGCTAGAGGTTTTTTTTTTGGGGGGGGGAACAATTGAAATATAAATAAAGAATATATCTAATAATAAAAAAGAATGATCTCTAGACAACATACTAAAATCCTCCTTTGAAACTTCTTGAACCCGGCACCCACAGTTCAAATCATCCTCAGCACCACTGTCTTCTATGTTCTTACTAGTAGTGCCTCTTACTCCCACTTAAAACACATTCCATCATGTTCAGGCCTGTCATAGCAATACTCCATAGTCTGGTAGCAACTTCTATCTTAGGATGTTACTGCTGAGAAGAGACACCACAATAACTCTTTTAAAAGAAAACATTTAACTGGGACTGGCTTACACTATCAGAGGCTTAGTCCATTACTGAGATGGTGGGAAGCATGCTGGAGTGTAGGCAGAAATAGTGATAGAAAAGAAATTGGGAGTTCTACCTCTTGAGCTTCAGGCTTCAGGTGACTGTATGCCATACTGAGCATACATAGATTGAGCATAGGAATACATAAGCTCACCTCCACAGTTACATACTTTCTCTAAAATGTCCACCCCTACCTACTTCAAAAGGCCATACATCCTAGCAGTATCACACTCTATTGGCCAAGCATTCAAAGAGATGAATGTGTATATGAGAGGAGTGTTACCTATTCAAACCACTGAACAACTATAATAATTTTATTCAAATTTATCTGATATTTAACAGTATTACTCTCAAAAAATTCATAAGAAATAAATATACATGAAAATTAGTTAAAACACTGAATTTGTAATGACTCTCACACTTTTTAAAAGTATAAGATAAATCTAGAGGGCATTTAACAGAAAACTAGAAGCATTTATATAACATATATTACAAGTTCATAAAATACTTCCTACATAATTATTTAAGTCTTTAATTACAAAAGTTGTTTTCATAGTTATTACCTTATGGTTAACAATTGAAAATTTTAAAATCAACTTTATTTATTTAAATTTATATAATTCATATCACTTACATGTTCCCACAAATGCGTAGAACAATTTTTCCTTATTATAGATCCAACAACGTACTTTTATTCCACATGCATTAATGTCCCAGAAACTACAACATAATTCTGCTATTTTTGTAAAAAATATAGGCCCAGGGACAGCCGCTATAAAAAAAAATTCAATGATCAGAATTACTTCATAAAAAAAGGATAAGAATAATTTCTTTTCAACAAACTCACACACATGTGCATACACTTACATGCACACACATGCACACACACACGATCCTCTAAAGAAATTATTTAAAATTCTGTAAAAGCCTTTTATCTATTGGCTTAAAATTTTGAAAATCAATATCCTGATGCTTGCATATATACCAGTGTTATTAGTTTGTAATCATTTTAGAATTCTGTTCATGCTGTTATTTACAAGATATCATAAAGTAGCTTTTTGCATTTTTAGAGACTATTTAGCAAATATATTTACAACAAAGGAACTATACTATATGATATTTTGGCTCTCAGTATCCTTAAAGATAGATAAATATGAGATTATTTTTAAATATTTTTATTTTCTATATTCTTTGTTTACATTCCAAATGATTTCCCCTTTCCCAGATCCCCCTCCCCATATGTCCCATAAACCGAGATTTTTAATGACCAAAAGTAACTTCATACTATTATTTGATTGCATTCTCTTACCTACCTCACTTGAGAATGCTTCTCTTATTCCCAGACAATATATTCCAAGTATCTCTAGTGGATGATTGAAAATGTATGTGGCACCAACTTGTTTACACATAAACACAAACAAATACTCTCAAGGCCACACTGCTACACACACTTGTGGTGTGTACGTGTATGTGTGTGTGTGTGTGCTTTCAATGTGGTTCAATGTGTTTTTATCAATTAAACACATTTTCTATTCATAATTTTATTTTAATTTAAAAGCTAGTGAGATCATAAATCATCTATCATTCTTCATTTTGATGGACTCTACCTCTATTCTTCCTCTTTCAGCTCCTTCTCATTCTTTTAAAATCACAAGACTCAGTATTCCTCTCTGTGGCTTTATATCATATGGGTTTTATCATTCTTGTTTATATACTTTTATTCATGCTGCAAGACCATTGTTGCCCATGTAACTTCTTCATGAAGTTACTTCTTCATTTTTTTCTAAAGCTTCCCTGGCCTGTCTTTTGTTTGTTATTTTACTCCCTGACCCAAACCCTCTCTGTTCCCTACATTTTCCCTCTCTACTTTCATCTCACCTATATTCTGCCATCCCTTCTCCCCACATGCATCCTATCAAGCAATGGGCCATTTCGAGTTTCAACATAGACTTTGGATTAAACCTACAAAGGATCACAAGCTAGGATCCACGTATGAAAAGGAACTCTTAGAATTATATAGTTGGATATGTGTGACCTCACTTAATGTAACTCCTTTTGGTTATATCCATTTTCTTGCAAGTTTCTGAATGTCACTTTTTAATTACTGGTAAGCGAAGTTATACTATATATATGTATGCAGTCTCAGGGTTCATTCATCATCTGTTGCCAGGGTTCATTCATACCATCTAAGTTGCCTCCATTCCTAGCTGTAATGCAATATAAAATCAATGGGCATGGATGTGCTAGTATCTATGTAACAAGATATCAATTTCCTTGGTTATATGTCCAGGAATGGTAGAACAAGGTCAAGTGATAAGAATTATTTCAGAGTTTGAACAGATATGTCCCTCATTTGTATTATAGGTGTATAATATTCTCCATGAACACATGTAATATTAAGTGAAAAAAATCAGTGTCAAACATAGCTTTTCTTTCTGTTTGTTATTGTTCAGGGAGGCTGTAGAGGTACTTGAAACAATATGGTCTAACAATAGTACAACCACATCTAGATGCTAAAATGAAATTCCAAACACTTTGGTTAAAAGACACAGAGAAAACAATCTGAAATCTCTCTGCTGACTAGCGTTCATAGAGCTGGGTGAGCTGTGCAGTCTGATGGAGAAAAGTAGGGCATTATCCACAGCCAGACCCAGGAATAGCACAAAGCTATCAAGCAGGTAGCGCCTATGGTTCAATAGTGGCAAGACTGTTTATATGACAACCAACCCCGTTCTAATTGAACCAGAGAACTACTCTGCAGGAAGAAATTTATGAGTACTGTTATTAATATAGCCAAAAACTATATGACTAGGGAAAATATTTCACAGAACTTATTTCTTATGGGTATCCACAGGCATACAACAAGTATAATAATACTTTGAATATGTGGATATTTTCTATAATTTATTAGTGTGATTTGTGTGTGATGATGAAGATGCTTTAGTTCCAAATGCAAGGTTTCCCCTAACACAAAATAATTGATTCCTATTTTGTTTAATTGGATGAATTTTATTTTACCTAATTTCTCTCTATATTTACTTAGTTTCTAAATACTTCAGGGCAATCAAATATTCACTTTTATATCACCTTACATTATTATTCATCCTAAAGTTTAAATACACATGAAAATTTACATATCAACAATTTTGTACAATGAACATAGCTGAAAATACATACCAATGAATCTCCAAATTGAAAATGTTATACCCAGGCTCATTGAGCTCCAACTAGTAGGTACACTTCTGAAAGCAAATAGCAATGATATTACCTGTGAGTGGCACATACTAGGTTTATGTTTTTAAATGTATATGGTATAAGTAATTATATCACAAATATTTAGCTGGCTGACAAAAGTTTAATTTGCCATATGAACATGCTGTATATATGTCCGTTTACCCGTTATTTAACATTACTAAAACTCAAACCCTGTAATTCTTTCTGTAGGAGAGAACGTTATGGATCAAATCTGCCTGAGTCACCTTTGCCTGAAACAACTTAGCTATCTTGCTCTCTCTGCCTGGTGTGGTGTGGCTTTGAGTCCATTTCAGCATTGTTAAGTCCACTCTGTATTTTCCTAATTTGCTGTTTCTGGTGGATTCTACACTCCATAAATTGTATCAGTAAGTCTACATTTAACATTCTGAAATTTATTTGAGTTCTATCTAAATGGCACTTTCAATGAAGGAGAGCGCTTACATCCACTCTTTACCTTCAGGCTTCTACCCATGGTTACTTGAGATGAGTAAGTTCCACAGAAGGTCCTTTTCCTTACAAGGGTTCCTCTCTCACTCCCAGTCCCTGAAGAGCATGGTGGCTGCACACCACACTATGAAATGGCGTTCCTTGTATTCAGCCTACATTGAATTGGAACTTTATTCAATTTTACTTGTATCGTCCTAATTTCTTAGTTTCCCCCACTTTCATGTAGTACCCTTATTATATTCATAACTCCAAATTAAATTAAATGAAAAATAGCTTTACATCATTTAAAAGAGGAGACACGCACACTGATGGAAACAAGTCTAATTTTAAAGCCATACAGAGAAAGACATCATTAAAGGTAGAAAAGTCTTGTTGGAAATAATAAAAGTTCAGCAGGAACAGAAAATAATAGTAAAAAGAAAAATCTAAAATTTATGATATACATTCATGAGTAAAAGTTAAGATGCTTTTTATTTCTTTTTGTTTTTTGACAAGAGATTGTAAATATTTTCAAAAATTTATTCAATGGCCCCTGACTACAGAGTTCCCATCACTCCCCTTTTTAAAGACCCATGATTACAAATGGCTTTCCTGCAACTTGCATTACCAATCCTCTTCTCCTCAGATATAGAGGAGCTGTCTTCTATACCAGTCCTCTCTAGGACATCCAGTTACAGTATGCCTAAGCACATTCTCTCTCACTGAGGCCCAACAAGACTTTAGTGAATGGTGATCCAGTGGCAGGCATCCTTGTCAGAGACAGACATTTCTCCCACTGTTGGGGGATGAACATGAAGACTAAGATTCACTTCTGCTACAAATCTGTAGGGGCCTCGGTCCAGCCCCTACATGCTCTTTGGTTGGTGGTTCAGTCTCTGAAGCCCCACATTGGGCCCACATCAGTTTATTCTGTGGGTTTTCTTTTGGTGTTCTTTGCCTTTCTGGCTAACTTCCAGTCTTCCACTATACATTTATTGAATACATCATATATCTGTTTAAGAAGAAAAGGTAATTGGATTTTCTACTCTTCCACTGTATTTTTTACTGAATAGATGATATATTTTTTTATGAAAAAAGGGAATTAGATCTGTATTTTAGATCAACACCTTGTGCTTTGTGAGAAATATGGATCAATTTTCATTTTTCTACATACAGATGACCAGTGAGACCACACTATTTATTGAAGATGCTTTCTTTTGCCCATTGTATATTTTTGGATTCTCTGTCAAAGATCAAGTGTGCATAAGAGTGTGGGTTTATTTCAGGGCCTTCAATTCTAATCCATTGATCAAATTGTCTATCTGTGTACCAGTCCTGTGCAGTTTTTATTGCTATTGCTTTGTGGTATAGGTTAGGGATGATGTTTCCCCCAGAAGTTCTTTAATTGTTTAGTATTGTTTTACCTAGCTTGGGATTTTTGTTTTTCCATTGGAAACTGAGAATTACATTTTCCATGTTTGTGAAGAATTGTGTTGAAATTTTGATAGGGATTAGGTTGAATGTGTAGATTGCTTTTGGTAGAATAGCCATTTTTACTATGTTAATCCTACCAATACATGAGCATGGGAGATCTCTCCATTTTCTGAGGTCTTTTTCCATTTCTTTCTTGAGTGGATTGAAGTTCTTGTCACATAGATATTTTATTTGTTTGGTTAGAGTTGCCTCAAGATATTTTTGTTATTTTTGACTACTGTGAATGGTGTTGTTTCCCTATTTTCTTTCTCAGATCATTTAACATTGTATAAAGGAAGACTACTGATTTGAGTTAATTTTATATCCACCAACCTTGCTGAATTTGTTTAACTGTTGTAGAATGTCTCTGGTAGTATTTTTGAGTTCACACATGTATACTATTATATCATCAGCAAATAGTAATATTTTGACATATTTGTCAATTTGTAACCACTTGATTTCCTGTTGTTGCCATATTGCTCTAGCTAGAACTTCAAGTACTATATTGAATAGGTATGTGGAGAGTCCATGTGGATCAAGAACCTCAACATAAAACCAGGTACACTGAATCTAATAGAAGAGAAATTGGTAAAGAGCCTCGAACTCATTGGCGCAGGGGGAAATTCCTTAAATAGAATGCCAATGGCTCAGGCTCGAAGATCAAGAATTAATATGTGATACCTTATGAAATTTCTAAGTTTCTGTAAGGCAAAATACACAGTCAATAGGACAAATATGCAACCTACAGATGGGGGAAAAATCTTCATTAACCCCACCCCCAATAGAGGACTAATATCCAAAATAAATAAAGAACTCATAAAGCTAACCTCCAAAACACAAAACAATACAATCAAAAAATGAGATATAGTACTAAACAACGTATTCAGAACAGAGGAATCATGAAGGGCTGAGAAGCACGGAAAGCAATATTCAAAGTCCTTAGTCATCAGGAAACTACAAATCAAGACAACTCTGAGATTCTACCTTATAGCAATCAACATGGCTAAGATCAAAAACTCAGGTGAGAGCATGCTGGCTAGGATGTGGAGAAATGAAGCACTCCTCCATTTCTTGTGAGATTTCATACTGGTACAGTCACTCTGGAAATCAATCTGGAGGTTCTTCAGAAAATTGTAAATAGATCTTCCTGAAAACCCAGCAGTACCACTCTTGAACACATATCCAAAAGATGCCACACCATACCACAGGGGCATGTGATCTAATATGTTTGAGGCAGCCTTATCTGTCATAGCCAGAAGCTGGAAACTATCCAGATATCGCACAACTGAAAGGATAACGAAAATGTAGATCATTTACACAATGGAATACTATTCAGCTGCTAAGAATAATGACATCATGAATTTTACAGGTAAATCAATTCAACTAGAAAGTATCTGTCTGAGTGAGGTAACTCACAGAAAAGGACATGCAGGGTATGTACTCAATAATAAATGAGTATTAACCAAAAAGAGTACAGAGTTTCTAGGATACAATCCACAGAATTCAAGAAGGTTAACAAACAGTAGGGCCCAAGTTAGGATGCCACAATCCCACCTGGAAGGGAGAAGAAAACAATCAGGCAGGCAGAGGGAGGGAGAGATATGTGTGGGAGAGCAGAGAGAGAGGAGAAAAGTGGAACATAGTCAGGTATGTTTTGTGGGGAGTAGGGTAGAGATAGGAAGAAGCCCCGAGAGTCATCAGAATGAACAGAAATGTACAACCTCGAGGGGAGGGGTTGGGAGGTGGGATTAATCTCTAGAATGTACCAGAGACCTGGGAGGTGAGAGATTCTCAGGACTCAAAGTGAGGGGCCTTACATGAAATGCCAACAGTGGAAAATTTGTAGAGTCCACCTTCAGGATAAAGGCAGGTCATCAAAAAGAGGGCCATCCCATAGTTAAAAATTCTGACCCAGAATTGTTCCTGTCTCAAAGAACTGCATGGATAAAGTAGAGAAGAGACTGAGGGAAAGGTGGTTCAGTGGTTGTCCCAGCATAGGGAATGCTGCAAGGTTTGACACTATTACTGATACTGTCCTGTACTTACAGACAGGAACTCAGCTCTGCTGTCCTATGAGAGGCCCAACAAACAGCTGACTGACACAGATGCAGATACTTCATGCAACCAATGGATTGATGTCTTGGACCCCTATGGTTGAATTAGGGAATGTCTAGAAGAAGCGAAGGGGTAGGGTGACCCATAGGACCAGCAGTCTCAACTAACTGGGACACCTGAGATCTCTCAGATACTGACTGAGGCAACAGCTAGCAGCATAAATGAGCTGGCTTAAGGCCCTCCACAGGACACTTAAAGAGCTGAGGACTGCCTGCTCTGGCCTCAGTAGAACTGCCTTACTCTCAAGAGAAATTTGAGGCCCCAGGTCGAGAAATAAAAAAGTAATAAAACAAAGGAAAAAAATGAACACCGGGGAATGTCCCTTCACTATTTATTTCCTTGTACTAAACCTTTAAACATTATACAAAATGGCTAATTTATAAAATTCAACATTAATATTTCTGGTTAATTGTTTCATAATTCATGCCTCTCTCTTTCAGAATTTTTACATAAAATGAATTTATACTTGGGGGAGCTAAACAGGATGAAAGACAGCACACACACTTGCATGCATATAAGTACAATCAGCCTCTTTCAGTGGCATTTCCCTTCTGCTCCTTTCCTATTCTACCCTTCTCAAAATCTTTAAATGTTATCACCCTAATTACCTTTTAATGTTTCTGTCATTTATGAAATTAATTAAAGCTACATGTCTCTAAATTATCCTGATCATCCTGGATTGCAAACTATGTTCATTGATTGTATTTGACAATGTATTCCTATTTAAAATTTCTTCCATTTTGTTTTATTTCTTTATTAAATACTATTATCTATATATGTACTTATCTTAGTATGCAACCCAAGCTGACCAGAAAAACATTGTGTAGAACAGATTGGCTTTGAACCCACAAATATCCACCTCATTCTGTCTCTCAAGTGGTCTATTTATATGGAGACACTACCATGCCCTGCATTTGCTTTCCTTTTTATTATATACACCAATTGCAGAACACAATGGCTTCTGAGTATATGATGTAATCACTTTCTGTTCTGTGTATGTAAGTATGTATGTATGTATGTATGTATGTACTTATATATATATTTTTTTGTTTATCTTTATAGGGAGTCTCAGGTTTCCTAGGATGGTAACAATGCCCCTTCCTTTCCAAGTCTGACTTTGAACTCCTTATCCTCCAGCAGCAACCTTGTGAAAGCTGGGATTAAAGGCATATATCAATACTTTCTGGTCATGTAATGCCGAACAGCAAGCCCAAGGTTTTGTGAATATTTAGTACGTAATTTCCAAACAGAAGTACCCTTGAGTCGTCACTTCTTTCTACTTGTTTTGTGTTACTCTTGTTTTCCTAGGACATGAAGATATATCATTAATATATTTATTGATATCTCTGTAAAATTTATGCCCTCTTATTTTTAAACTTCCTACCTGCAAGTGACCTTTGCTTGGATCTAAAATTTGTGTCTAAAATCTTTTGATAAGTCATTTGAGCCACGTTCAAGCTTCAAAACCAAGAGATATCTTCTCTATTGATGTGGCAAACCACAGTTAATTCCTGCGTGTGATAATAAACCTTCTTCTGATATTCTCCTACTTTAAATGAACCCTGCTGCCATCTATAGAATTCTGAGAGTTCATGAAATGCCATGCTTTCAAAGATTATATGCTCCTTTACTGAACACTTATTATCATAATATTCTGAAAATTGTTTTATCAGATACATCCTGTGCGTTCTCATTGTTCTCTATGACCACAGTTTTAGAGAGACTCACCCTTGTCTTCTTATTCTTAGCACTGATCCCAAAGCATTCATATCAAAGTAGGAATCTAATATTCTGATCACAGTTATAAGCAGAAAATTCAAGACATCTGTAAATTCTGAGGTGTTTTTCACACTTCTTCTTTTCTTTGCAACAAAAATCACTGAGAAATCCAGACTGGTTTCAAACTTACAATGTTTGAGCTTGAGTACTCAGTGTTGAGATCAACCCAGTTATGCCACATTTATTTGTTATTTCTAAGAAACATTATTGTGAATATAGGAGCTGAAATTCCACTGTATCTTCAATTTGTACAGATGTAAATTTATATTTGTCTGTTTTATCATCTCATAATTACAAAATGTATGTGTGTGGAGCCATATGTTTTATTCAGTTTAGTAATCAATAAAAATGTGAAGTCTTAAAATCGCATTTCATGAATACTTTTTATGAGAGCTTTTATTGGATATTTCTTTTTCTCTTCTACTTTAATGAAGTCACATTATTAATTAACAAGTAATATATATGTGTGTGTGTTGTGAGTGAGTTGGGGGAGGAAAAGAGACATGGGAAGACAGACAGACAGAGAGAGAGAGAGAGAGAGAGAGAGAGAGAGAGGGAGAGAGGGAGAGAGGCATTGTACTGCTGAGGTCAAAGGAAACCTTTGAAGGCATGGTATTTTTCCATCTTCCATGTGAGTTCTAGGGGATTGAACTCAGGTTGTCAGACATGATAGCAAGTGTCTTTACTCACTGAGGCATTTCACCATCTCAGGTGTGAGATCTTTTCCATTTCTCTTCTTTGAGTTTTATATTTTCATTAATAGAACTATTCTTTTAGTAGCCCAAATTGTAAGACTGAATATGATTCTAGGTGTCTCCATATCTCAACAAGCTTATAACTCTCACCATTTTAACACAAACAAATATTTTTCAAACCACTAAATACTTACAAAATTATCTCTAAATGTTTCTATTTCACCCCAATTTCTCTTTTCTCTGCTTCCCCCATTTTAACTTTCTTCTCCCTGCTATCTTCAAACTACTCTATTTAGATGCACATCGGACTGCACAACCCAACCCTGACAGGCTGGGGCAGAAGGCTCATATGTTTGAGGCCATCTTGGGTTGCATAGCAAGAACTTATCCACCAAAACAATAGCAAACCAAATACTACAACTACAACAAAGAACAGGACAAAACAAATCATGTAGCTTTTCAATTTTCCTAATTTTTTATAGAGAAATTAATTATGTATATTATGTGTTATGATCAAATCCTTCCCTATTTTCCCTCACCTCCAGTTCCTTCTTATTTTCCCTCAAGTTTTTTCATCAAACTATATATTTGCTAGGATATTCTACAATTTCTGTCTCTATGCTCCTTCCATAACTGAGAACATGTGATAAGCAAGCTATTGTTTTTCTTGTTGTTGGTCAGTCTTTACTGGAGAGTTAGGTCACAGACATCCTTGATCAAGAAGTTTAGTTTAGAATAATACCCCTTAACAATGTATCTACAGTTAAAACAGGGGTTACTTGGGATAAACATATTCTAGGCAATCACATAAATGACAAATCTTGGGCCATTTTAATAAATTGAAACTGTAAAAGTTACTGTGTTCCTTTGTTGTTGATATTTATGCTTTCTCATGACTAAGCTGTTATGTAGAATTACTGCTAAATGCACATACTAATTAATCAAATTTACACTCACATCTATGTGACAATTTAAAATTTTCTTGATTATGGATTCATCATTGATATTCTACAATGTAAATAGAAAGTTCCTTTTAAAGTTATATTGTTTCTGGTGCTATGTAATTAGTAGTATAGTTAGTTATTTGTTATGTAGTTAGAGAGCAATATATGCAATTCCAAAACTTGTTACATATTTAAATTAAAGTGAGAATAAATGTATCATCTATACACATTATGCTAAAATTGACCAAGTAAAATAAGTAAAAAATTTATACATATGCATAAATATTAACAATGTAAATATTTTCTCTTTATATTTGATACAAACACAGAATATCATTTGCTACAAAAATTTGAACTATTTCTCAGTATGTCAGTATTATCTAGTAGCTTCTCAATAATTATAAAAATTGCATACTTACTCGATTACAACCAGGAAGGCAGGTATACTACACAGATTAGAAAAAATAGATGCATAAAAGTAAAAGGCAAAAAATAAAGGTAAAGTAAGACATTTGGTATTACATGTTCCAGAAAATGCATCAATATATTGACCTTCTTTATCCACAGTTGTCAATCCTTCTTTAATGCAAGAACAATTGTAGTATGCCTATTAATATTAAAAATAAAAGTAGTATATCAGAAACAGCCAGCATACAATAGTCTTATTATTATGAGTGTAAAAGTTAAATTAATATTCAAGAGACATTTCCTAGTGTTTTGTTTCCTATTGCTTTTATACTTTTTTATTTAATGATAATTAAATTTAAATAATCTAATTTCCCCTTCTTCTTCTCAAAGCCTTTCTTATGTCTTTATTTCAGAATAGTAGCCCCTTTTTCTGTTTTATATACTGTTACACATGCATATGTATGTATACATACATATATGTACACACACATATGTGTATATGTAAATACAACTTGCTCTGGCTGTATAATATTACATATATATACAGTTTGAGGATGACTATTTGGTGTTAGGTAACCATTTTGGCATGCTTTTCATGGCGAAGTCTATTTCTCTTGTTCTTAGTACTCCTTTAAGAAGATTTTACAACATAACCTGAATTTCACAGAGGTCTGTCTTCCTCTGCATACAAAATACTGGAATTAAGGCTTATGTCATCACACTAAGCTTAGAATGCCTACTTTTAATGAATATTCTCATGCTAAACCTACTTTACATTACTTATAAATTAAAAATTAGTTGAAAAGTCTGAGATATTTTATGTGCCAGTGAATCACATATAGGTGTTTATGGGTATACGATTGTAAATAAGGCAGAGGCCTACAAATTTTAGAAATACTAGTCACATATAATTTTCATTATTATTGGATGTCAATATATATTAAAGACAAATAGTGGTAATAAAATTATTCATTTTATTAATTAATTATATTTTATCTGAGATTAGAATTATGGACATTAATCTAACTATGAAAGATTGAGTAATTATATTAAAACTTTGTTTTGTGTACAATCTTGAATGGAATTGATTTTTAGTAAGCAGAGTAGAAACATTGTATCAGAGATAAAATTTTGTAAGAACAATTGAGAAGCAATTGTGATCCAAATATTCAGGAAGAGCACAGACCCATAAGCATGCATGAGCACAAACATGCACGCACACATACACGAACACACACGTACACACACACACACACACACACACACACAAGACCTATAACGCCTCTAACTCCAAGTGAAAAAAACACTGTCATTGAGCTTTGCTCACCCCCCAAAAAGGACATATGTATTTAGTGAACAATTCTACAAGAATTTCGAAGAAGAATCAACTCCCATACTCTTCAAATTATTGCCCAAAATGGAAATGCAATGAATGTAGACCAATTCATTTCTTTGAGTCTAGAGATATGCTGATACCAAAATAATGACTCAAGAAATGAAGAAATTAGACACCAATTTTTCTTAAGGAGTTAGACATAAAAGTCCTCAATAAAGTACCTGCAACATAAATTCAAGAACACACTAAAATGATCATCTATGTCACCACCAGTGACACATTTCCTCCCTCAAGGTCACACCTTCTAATTCTTGTCAAAAGTTTCACAATGGGGTTGCCAAGTGTCCTGCCTGGTTTTGTGTGTCAACTTGACACAGCTGGAGTTGTGGAGAAAAGAGCCTCTCTTGAGGAAATGCCTCCATGAGAACAAATTACAAGGAATTTTGTCAATAATTGATCAAGAGTAGAAGGGCTCACTGTGGGTAGTGCCATCCCTGGGCTGGTAGTCCTGGGTTCTATAAGGAGACAAGCTGAGCAAGTGAGGGGAAGCAATCCAGTAAGTAGCACCCTTCATGCCCTCTGCATCAGCTCCTGCCTTCAAGTTGTTGACCTGTGTGAGTTTCAGTCCTGACTTCCTTTGGTGATGAACAGCAATATGGAAATGTAAGCTGAGTAAACCCTTTCCTCAAAAAAGCAAAAACAAAACAACAACAACAAGAAAAAAACCCTATCATGATCAACTAGCCTTCTTCCCAGAGATGTGAGTATGTTTGGACATATCTCATTAGATGCCTAGAATACTTGAAAAAACCCAATACCCTATATAACAAAAGATCTGGACAGTTTAAGAATAAAAGAGACATACCTAAATAAAACAAAGGCAATTTACAGCAAGCCTTTAGCTAAGATAAAATTAAATGCAAGGCTATAGCCAAAAACAGATTAAATGGATAGAAATTCAAAGAAATTGCACTAAAATCAAGAACAAGACAAGGTTTTCCACTCTCTTCTTAGCTATTGCATAGAATATTTTAGTCTTTCCTACAGTAATAATTCATGGAAGGATATCAAGGTATTACAAATCAGAAAGGAAGAAGTCAAAGCATATTTATTTACAGATGATATGATAGTATATGTCAGCAATATGAAAATTTCCACTAGCAAATTTCTATATTGTGATAAACACTTTCAGCCTAATATCTGGGTAGACAATTAATTTTAAAAATAGAAGGGCCTTCCTATGTCCAAAATGTCAAATTTGCTGAGAATAAAAACAGGGATTCAACATCTTACAATAGTCACAAATACTATAACATATCTTGACATAACTCCAACGAAACCAGTCAAAGGCATGAATGTTAAGAATTTGAAGATTTAAGAAGGAATTTGATACAAATATCAGAGGACTAAAACATCTTCCATGCACAAAAGTCAGTGGAATTACCATGTTAAAAAAATTGGCAATTCTACCAAAAGAAATCTACATATTCAATGCAATCACCATCAAATGTCCAACAGAATTCTTTATAGAACTGGGAAAAACAATTCTCAGCTTCATATGGAAATACAACTACAGAAAATAGCTAATAGTCCAGAGAAATGAAAAAAAAACTACTGGAGATATCTCTACCTCTGATTTTAAATGTATAATAGAGCTATTGAAATAAAAACTACATGCTTTTGATATGGCAAGGTCACACTGATCAATGGAATAAAATTGAAAAGCCAGACATGAAATCAAACAATGACATACACTTTATTTTTGATAAAGAAGCCAGAAATACACATTGGAAAAATTAAAGTAGCATCAATGAATTGTACAAGTGGATCAAAGAGCTCTACATAAAACAAGACACACTACATCCGTTAGAAGAGAAAAATGGAACGTCCTTGAATGCACTGACATAGGAGACAACTTTCTGAACAGAGCACTGATAGTATAGCCACTAAGATCATCCTTTAATAAATGGCATCTTATGTAATTAAAACATTACTGTAAGAAAAAGGAAACCAAAAAGAAGAAGCCTACAGATTTGGAAGTGATTTTTATGAACTCCACATCCAATAAAGTTCTACTATTCTAAATACATAAGCAACTCAATTAGGTATAAAAACTAAAATAATCCAATTAAAAATGGTATACAGATCTTAACAGAGAATTTTCAATAAAGGAATCCCAAATGGCTGAGATGCTCAAAGAGAAATGTTCACCATCCTTAGATATCAGGGAAGTGCATATCAAAATAACTCTGAAATTTCATCTGTCAGAATCACTAAAAGGTATAATACACAAAGGATGCTCCATGCTACCATGGGGAATATTGCTCAACTATCTTCTCTGTGGGTTTATGCCTAATCAGATGGGAAAGGAATGGAAGAAGAGAGATTGGGGAGACAAAGTTAGAACTGGAGATTATTTGGAGTGTTAAAAAAACCTAGTCTACTGAAGAATTCTTGGAATCTATAAGGATGACCCTAGTGAGGACTCCTAGTAATGGAGAATATGGTTTCTGAACTTGACTGTATTCAGGCAAGGTTTACCGTGGTGAGACTGGGTTTCAGTCATTTGAGTTGCTAGCTGAGAGAGTTCTACAGCAATCCCAAAGCATCCCAGGCTGATAGTGGGACAAAAGGTCATTTTCTGAAAACCAACAATGTGATCCTTTTGCTAAGAAAAATTTCCACAGAGTTGTTTAAATGTAAAGGGCTTGCCCAGATCCTTTATGCCTACTTCTTGTCAAGAACTTCTCAATGTGAGTCACAAAAGCTTTGGGGTTGGATGACCTGTTCATGTCAGCTATCTTACAACCTGATATTTTCATTACAATTTATAAAAGTAGCAAAATAACAGTTATGAAGTAGCATTGAAAATAATTTTGCAGTTAAGGGTCATCACAATATAAGGAATTTTAATATAGTTTCACATCATTAGGAAGATTGAAAAACCACTGTTCTAGTCTTTTTTGTACAAGATGATACTCTGTGGGCTACTAAAAAAACAAAAAAGGGTACACAATCCAAACATAAAACTCAATTGTCAATGCTGTCATCAAGATGTTCTGGGGCCATAATGGTGCAGAACTACTACTTCTGGTAGTAGATAACCAATGTTTTGTTTAACTTGAGGCCATGCTAGTAGAGGAATCCCATGACCTTCATGGCCTGGATGCCCAAGACCTATACCCTGCATAGCCTAGAGAACTGGTCTAGGTCTCTGTGCATGGCTGGCAGAAAAAAACAAAGCAAAACCAAAAAGATTCCTAGTGATATTCTGATACACGCATGGTTTGGTGTATTATACAGTTGTATTCAGAGAGGATCCCTCCATCAGTAGATAAAATTAATGCCGAGAACCTCAGCCAGATGTTACGTGGCTGAGAGTCTCTCCACTGCAAAATAGGGAAATTCTGCAGTAGGGGGAGAGATAAAATTGCAGGAATCTGAGGGGATGGAATATACCAAGAGAACTTGGATAACTGAATTACAAATGTAGGGCTCACATGGGTTTAGAGACAGAAGGTGCAAGCACAGGGTCTGCATGAGTCTGCACCAGGTCCTCTGTGTTTATGTTCTGGCCAGAAAAACTTGGTATATTCGTGGGACTCACAAGAGTGGGAAGGGCAAATCTCTGATCATTTTTTCTCTCTCTAGGGACGCTTTTCTTCCTCTTCAGTTCCCTTGTCCAGTCTAATTATGAGGGCATTTGCATCATCTTATTGTATCTTGTTTTATCCTATTTGACTGTTGTCTCTTAGATGTCTGCTCTTTTCTGAAGAGGAAACAGAATAGGATTGGATCTGGGTAAGAAGGGGAATAGGGGAACTGTGAAGGGAAAGGAAAATGGGCGGGGTTTGTTTTGTGAGAAAAGAATTATTATTTTTTAATAAAACAGTTGGAAACCCATAGGAAATATTAAAAGGTATAGCACAGTATAGATGGTCCCTCCTTTCTGTGCTAGGAAGTAATTTAAAAAGGTTGTGGTGATTTCTACCATCAGTTATATATAACTTTATAATACCTAGGGGAAAGAATCTGTGGCTTTTACTTCTCTTATATTACATGTGTAGTGAGTCAAAGATCACTTTGACTAAACCTCAACTGACTAGGTGAGCTACAAACTATACCGGGCATTTTACATTCAATGCGGGCCACCTAAGAATCAATTTTGCTGGCCTTGAGGTAAGGGGTATGTTTGTTAAAGAATTTTAGTAATCCATATGAGCTAAAACTGCCTTTGCGGAAAACTAGCAAAGAAATACAGATTTTGTTTCTTTCAAGTTTAGAGAAACCAGAAGAATTCATAAGTCATTCCTTCTTAGAGATTCTGGAAAGTGAAGAGCCTGTGCTTGAACCCAGACTTCTGTCTATGCAACTGAGTCATATTATGTCTCGGGTTCTGAATTTGAGGGATCACAAACAATGTTATTTAAATTCAAAAATATATTGGTAGTTTCTAGGTGGAGATAGGGTAACAAATTAAAGATATTGATCCAGAATAAAGATAAAATTTGACTCCAAACAAAAAATGAATAAAATGAAAATTATATTCAAGATACTGCAGAAAACACACAAAAAAGAGAAAATTCTACATGTGTGTGGACAAACAATGTAATAGAGCTCTGTGGTGGTGAATTTTGATTATCAGGGTGTCCTGTGTAATTTTTGGAGTTGAATGTGAGTATTATGTCTAATCCAAAGTAGCCAGAAAGAAATAAAAGTGCTAGATGTCAGTTCTGTTTCTTCACAAACATCAGGAGACAGAGGAAAAGAAAGACAAGATTTTTCATACATAGATGCATATTTTGTTCCAATAAGAGGTAAAATTGAAGAAAAAATAGTTAGCAGTTATGAAACATGCACACAGAGGCAGGAGTGATAATTCTGTGAGGTGCCATGAATAGGCTTCTCATGTGACCCACATTCAATTCTGGCATGGTAGAGTGCTTTTAAGCCCACTGCTGCAGATGCACAAAGGTTTGATATTTGGGAGAACTCCAAGCCTGTGAAGACTGCCTCAAAACTCAAGGTGGACTGATCCTGATGAGTGACATCAGACATTGTCCTTTGACCAATGCTCCATTTACCTAATTTCTTTTTTCCTTTTTTTTTTATTATTGGATATTTTCTTAATTTACATTTCCAATGTTATCCTCTTTCTAGGTTTCCCCTGTGGAAACCTCCATCCCATCTTCCCTCTGCCCGCTTCTGTGATGATTCTCTACCATTCACCCACCCACCAGTCCTGCCTCTATGCTCTGGAATTCCCTTACACTGGAGCATCTAGGCTTCTCAGGACCAAGGACGTCTCCTAGTCTCCTAGCATTGATGTCCAAGAAGACCATCCTCTGTTACATATGTGGCTGGAGATGTGTATTATTTGGTTGGTAGTTTAGTTCCTGGGAGATCTGGGGGTTCTGGTTATTTGACCATGTTATTGTTCTTATGGGTTTCAAACCACTTCAGCTCCTTCAGTGCTTTCTTTAATTCAATTGGGGTCCTTGCGTTCAATTCCTTGGAGTTGGCTGTGAGCTTCCATATCTCTATGTTCCAAGCTCTGGCAGAGACTCTCAGGAGAGAGTTATATCATGCTCCTGTCAGCATATTTTTCTGGGCATCCAAAATAGCATATGGGTTTAGTGTCAGTATATGGGATAGGTCCCCAGGTAGGGCAGTGTCTGGATGACCTTCCCTTCAGTATTTGCTCCAAGGTTTCCCCCCATATTTCTTCCTGAGCATATTTTGTTCCCCCTTCTAAGAAAGACTAAAGCATCTACACTGTGGTCTTCCTTCTTGTGGTCTGAATTGTATCTTGGGCATTCTGAGCTTTTGGGCTAATACTCACTTATCATTGAGTGCATACTATGTGTGTTATTTTTGTGATTGAGCTACCTCACTCAGGATTATATTTTTTAGTTCCATCCATTTGCCTAAGAATTTCATGAAGTCATTGTTTTTAATGGCTGAGTAGTACCTTATTGTGTAAATACACCATATTTTCTGTATCCATTCCTGTGTTAAGGGGCATCTAGGTCCCTTCCAGCTTCTGGGTATTATAATAAGCTGCTATGAACATAGTAGAATATGTGTCCTTTGTAGATGCTGGGCTTGTTGCCCCAGTGAATATTAATTCCAGGATAGGGAAATGGAAGTGTGTGGGTTAGTGAACATGGGGAAGTGGTATGCAACACAGGATTTTCAGGGAAGGGGGTGGGGGAGAACCAAGGGAGGAAGATATCATTTGAAATGTAAATTAAAAATATAAAATAAAAATAGAAGGGGTTGATTTGCATTCTTCTACATGCTCATTTCTAGTTGAACCAGCAGGATTTGTTGAAAATGCTGTCATTTGTCCACTGGATGGCTTTACCTCCTTTGTCAAGTACCAAGTCATCATAGGTGTGTGGGCTCATTTCTGTGTCTTCATGTCTATTACATTGTTCTTCGTGACTGTCTCTGTACCAATACAATACAGTTTTCATCACTATTGCTCTGTAACAGCTTAAGGCAGGGATGGTGATTCCCCAAGAGATTCTTTTATTGTTGAGAATAGTTTTCACTATCCTGGGTTTTTGTTATTCCAAATGAATTTGAAAAATGATCTTTCCCACTACATGAAGAATTACATAGGAATTTTGATGGTGATTGCATTGAATCTGCAGATTACTTTTATCAAGATGACCAGTTTTACTATATTAATTCTGCCAATCCATGAGCATGGGAGATCTTTATATCCTGTGAGATGTTGTTTGATTTCTTATTCAGTGACTTGAAATTCTTGTCATATGTATCTTTCACTTGTTTGGTTAGAGTCAAACGAATGTATTTTGTATTATTTGTGACTATTGTGAAAGTTTTTGTTTTGATAATTTCTTTCTCCGTCTGTTTATTCTTTGAGTAAAGGAAGACTTCTGATTTTTTTGACTTAATTTTATATCTAGCCAATTTGCTGAAGTTGCTTATCTTGTTTAGAGATCTCTGGTGGAATTTTTGGGATCACTTAAGGATACTATCATATCATCTGCAAATAGTGATACTTTGACTTCTTCCTTTCCAATTTGTATTCCTTTGACTTTTTTTGTTGTTGTTTAATTGCTCTGGCTAGGAGTTCCAATACTATATTGAGCAGGTAGGGAGAGAGTGCGCAGCCTTGTCTAGTCTCTGATTTTAGTGGGATTGTTTCAAATTTCTCTCCATTTAGTTTGATGCTGGGCAATGTTTTGCTGTATATTGCTTTTATTATGTTTAGGTATGGGCCTTCTAGCTGAATACTTATTCCATTTTGAAGAATAAAATACTATTATGCATGCACAGGCATCCTTCACATGTGTGCACACACACACAAACACACAAACTACAATCATAAAAACCACATACATTCATTAAAACATGCATACCTACAAAATAAAAATCAGAAAGCCTCACAAATTAGGGGAAGTGGTAGGTAGGCAATTACTCTCTACAACAGAACAAGGAGTAATAAAAGAAATTAGTTTTGTATGTTGGCAGCATTTCTGGTTTTAGGAAGTTTCAAGTCACTATCATGAGATATGTAATGAATTTTGAGCATATTCAATTCAGTCATATTTCTCCCACTCATGTGAGTTTTCTATAGCTTGTAGTTTCTCTGTCAGAAATGTTTTTGATTTTTTAAATATACATATATATAATAAAAGTGGTAAGGTGTGGTGCACAATCAAAAAAACTGGGATCTAGGGTTGTGGCTCAGTGGGAGAGCATTGGATTTGCAAACAAAACAAACAAAAAAAATCAAGTCCACATATGAGTTGCTGTGGAGCAAAAATAGGAAATATCAGGAAAGTGTAGAGTAGGCATTTTGAATCTCAGCCAAAGGCATATTTGAAAGAAAAGTGTTAACTCTTCTTTGAAGGTCTGGTAGAATTTTGCACTGAAGCCATCTGGTCCTGTGCTTTTTTTGGTTGGAAGACTTTCTATGACTCCTTCTATTTCTTTAGGCATTATGGGACTGTTTAGATGGTCTAGTTGGTCCTGATTTAATTTTGGTATTTGGTATCTGTCAAGGAAATTGTCCATTTCCTCCAGATTCTCCAGTTGTGTTGAGTACAGGCTCTTGTAGTAGGATCTGATGATTTTTTGGATTTCCTCAGTTTCTGTTGTTATATCTCCCTTTTCATTTCTAAGTTTGTTAATTTGGATACTTTCTCTGTGCCCTTTGGTCATTCTGGCTAAGGGTTTATCTATCTTGTTGATTTTCTCAAAGAACCAGCTCCTGGTATTGTTGATTTTTTGTATGGTTCTCTTTGTTTCTACTTGATTGATTTCGGCCCTGAGTTTGATGATTTCCTGCCTTCTACTCCTCCTGGGCGAAATAGCTTCTTTTTGTTCTAAGGCTTTCAGGTGTGTCATTAAGCTGGTAATGTATGTTCTCTCCATTTTCTTTTTGGAGGCACTCAGGGCTATGAGTTTTCCTCTTAGCACTGCTTTCATTGTGTCCCATAGATTTGGGTAAGAGGGCTAATATCCAATATATATAAAGAACTCAAGAAGTTAGACTCCAGAAAACCAAACAACCCTATTAAAAAATGGGGTACAGAGTTAAACAAAGAATTCTCACCTGAAGAACTTCGGATGGCAGAGAAGCATCTTAAAAAATGCTCAACTTCATTAGTCATTAGGGAAATGCAAATCAAAACAACCCTAAGATTTCATCTTACACCAGTCAGAATGGCTAAGATTAAAAATTCAGGAGACAGCAGGTGTTGGAGAGGGTGTGGAGAAAGAGGAACACTCCTCCACTGCTGGTGGGGTTGCAAATTGGTACAACCACTCTGGAAATCAGTCTGGCGGTTCCTCCGAAAACTGGGCACCTTACTTCCAGAAGATCCTGCTATACCACTCCTGGGCATATACCCAGAAGACTCCCCACCATGTAATAAGGATACATGCTCTACTATGTTCATAGCAGCCCTATTTGTAATTGCCAGATGCTGGAAAGAACCCAGGTATCCCTCAACAGAAGAGTGGATGCAAAAATTGTGGTATATCTACACAATGGAGTACTATTCAGCCATTAGAAACAATGAATTCATGAAATTCTTAGGCAAATGGATGGAGCTAGAGAATATCATACTAAGTGAGGTAACCCAGACTCAAAAGGTGAATCATGGTATGCACTCACTAATAAGTGGATATTAACCTAGAAAACTGGAATACCCAAAACATAATCCACACATCAAATGAGGTACAAGAAGAAAGGAGGAGTGGCCCCTGGCTCTGGAAAGACTCAGTGAAACAGTATTCGGCAAAACCAGAACGGGGAAGTGGGAAGGGGTGGGTGGGAGGACAGGGGAAGAGAAGGGGGTTTGCGGGACTTTCGGGGAGTAGGGGGGGCTAGAAAAGGGGAAATCATTTGAAATGTAAATAAATTATATCGAATAAAAAAAAAGAAAAAAAGAAAAAAGAAAACCACTCTAAAAGCAAACTAAGGCATTTGCCATTGTTTCTTCTTCTCTTTATGACAGACTGCAACCTATAAGCCTGTCAGAACACAGTTCAGGAAGAGAGTTGTGTGAAACTTATGAGTGCTTGTGAGTACACTCCAAGAAAACAAGACAAGAGCCTTGTGACCTCAATTTCTTCAAAATATGGTATTATTCTTGGAATGTGTTTTTATCCTCCTCCCAGATGTAGCAGAGAGAACTGAGTTTACTTCATATTACTCAGTATTGCTTGCTATTGGTATTCAATTAAATGTATAAACTATCTTTTATGCGTCTCAATTGAATTTTTTTATTTTCTTTTTTTTCCCCCACGTTTAGCTTATCCTTATGGTTGCATACAACTTGACCTCATGAGAACTTTACTCAGGTGACCTTTCTTAACCCTCAGAGTATAAATTGTTTGATGCTCTGAATAAAGTTTACTATTGCATGAGACTTTAGTCTGCCTCATTTATGAGTATCTACCTACATGTATAAAAAAAAAAAAAAAAAAAAAAAGAAAGAAAAGTGACTCACAGGACAGCACTGGGTGACCCTTTGTTGTGTAAAAGATTGTGATCAGAATTCAGTGAATGCTGCTGAAGGGGAATTTGGTAAACAACAATCAGGTTTTATTTCCATGTGGCTAAAATTAAAATTAAGGAAAAGTAAGAAAAAAAATTAAAGAGATTTGAGTAAAATCTAGTTACCATGTAGAAATTGTGCATGTTACTGGGGAGGAAGAAGCAATAAGAAAATCTACCTTTTCTCTCCTCATCTGTTTAGAAGCACTGCACCCTGCAAAGCAGGGGGAGAAATATTGTTTCTCATCTCGTCCACATATGGAATTATAGACAGTAGATGCGCAACCACAGTAGTCATTGCATGGAGCTTTGAGACTTCCAATGCTACCAAGGCTGTGAAGTTAAGATGAAACACAATTATAATGCCATAAGTGAAATTGTTAATGTTTACATGAAGGTATCCACAGACTCTATAAATATGCCTTTGAAATGTTTTTCACAGATTGACTAAAGTATAGAAACATAATAAATACACATTTATGAATGTGACAATTGACAGCCCTGGAACATTGGCTTAGTTCTTATCAATACATCCTGCTTTTTCAGAGGAGTAAAATCCCATTTCCAACATGCACATGGCAGTTCACAACCATCTGTAACTCCAATTCCATGGAGTTTGATGCCCTCATATGTTCTCTCAAGACATCAAGCATGCATATAATGGATAAACATGTATGTGGGTGAATAATCATCACATAAACAAAACATAAATAAATCTTAAAATATGTACTATTTAAATTATTTTTATGATGCAATAAATTTTTTGCCATTCTCTAACAAATAAAATTATAACCACCTAAAATGGGCTGACACATCCCCACTTTAAAGATTGACTTTACCCCTTTACTGATTAATTAATTACATGTTATTACTTATTAATACTCTTTTCCTGTTCATCTGTTGGGATTTTAAAAAAACGTAATCACATCATACCTATATTTTCCTTGCTTCTTTTGCATTAATGAACTTTATTTTTTCTTATAAGGTCACATGTTTTCATGAGCCTTATGTATTACAATTAGAATATTTAAAAAGTATGAAAGTTGTTAGGGTAACTAATTTAGGATCATTTTATGTGTTTGTGGTTTGCTCAGATGTATGTATATGAGCCGTGTGAGTTTAGCACCAATGAAAGCAAAGGAAAGCCATTGCACCTATTTGAAATAGAGATAATAGAGTTATGATCCTCCATTTTAGTAAGGGAAATGGAACCTAGGCCTTTAGCAGGAGAACAAGTGTGCTTGAACACTGAACCATCTCTCTAGCTACCTATTTTTTAAAATTTTTTTCAAATGACAGTCACATTTCCAAAATGATTTATTTGTAGGATCACAAAAGGTCTTGTGTCCACAGATCACCGTGGAAACCAGAAGTGTTAAACACAGAGATTGTTATCTCAAAGGATTTGACATGATACCTTTTCTTTCATCCAGAAATCTTCAAATTGGAAGTGACTAATAGACATTTGTACTATATTATCTTTTGGGGCAGGCCATAACTACCTATCTCAAGCAGGACTAAAGGTAATCTAAATGGTCTTTATATTTCCTGTACAGCCATCAGCTCCCCAAAGCTCCCACAACCAGGACCAGAGGTGACTAGTAGCCTATATGATCTCTCATCATGACTACAGTAGCTCCTTCTTTATATCAATAAGCTATTACTGGCAATCTATCTCTATAACCCATCTTCTTGGGATAAATGACAGAGACACTGAGTTGAGTTTCAGTGGAATTAAGCTTCTTTGTGCACTGGGCACTTTATAAACAAAGAAACGCTCCCCCAAAATACTGTGTTTGGATATGCTGATATTAAACAGCCTGACAACAGAGATCCTGAAGTTTGATCCAGGTTGATGAAGTCAATCTGAACCAAATTTTCATTCTAACTTCTTTAGAGTTCATTTTTCTCCCTGCTGTGACACATACAAAGTGTGTCCAAAACACAATTGCTCCTCAATTGGTCCAAAACACAAGATCCTTTGAGAATGTAAGAAAATAATTCTTCAAATTGATATTAGGGTTTTAGGATACTTGGGCCTCTCACAGAAAAGGGTTTTCCACTCTTCGAAGAGTGGTACTAACATAGTACTAACTTCTCAGATTTTGTGACAAATCATTTTCTAACATTATTGAAAACATTTTTAAGATCTAGAAGACCAAATCTTTCAAAGATAAACTGAATACAAAAATAGCCCATGAGAGAGAAAAAAATCAGTGACAAATAATTTTCAAAATTAAGATAGATGATAGATGATAAATGATATATATATAGATAGATAAATAGATAGATAGATAGATGATAGATAGATGGATAGATAGATAGATAGTCAGATGGATGTATAGATGCATAGATACATTGATATATAGATAGTTGATATAATTTTCTGCCAGAAACACCTTGTCAAGGCCTGCAGAATGGATTCCAGGCCAGCTGCACAGGTTCAGGGCTCACCCTCCTCATGATATGAAAAGAACTCAGAGAGCTCCTGCTGCCTACCTCATGTAAGCCCTTCCTGTTAGAGCCCAGTAGTGCAGAGCAGCAATACCTGAGTTCCAAGCAATGATAGGTAGAGCTCAGGCACCTGCAACATGAGCTTAGTTTTTTTTGTTTGTTTATTTGTTGTTTTTCCCTCAAGCAAGAATTGTTCAATATCAAAGGTATCTTCATAAGATAGTTTTCCTTCATGCCAAGAATCACTCAGTATCAGTGTCTTCATGAAAGAAAACATATCAAAAGTGTTCTATTTTAACTACAGGAACAATTAAAACTAAGAAGTAAAGCACTTAAGCTGATGCTGATTGAATTTACCAAGTTGTTGGTCATTCAATTTATTGAGGGCATTCTATCCTCCTGCTCTTCAAATCAATGTTTAAGTTAGTACTTTAGCTTTTGTGGTAGATAAACTATACAAACAAAATTTAAATTTGGGGGGCGCTAAATCAATTTGTATATCTTCTTTTCTGCTTATCGCTACTGAGTATTTGAATCTGCTCTTTTGGCTGTTTTCCTAAGGCACTTGATTAAATTTTGAAAAAAAAAATCTACACTTAAAACACAGAAGCAAGATGGAGGCTCTACATTAATTGACCTCATATATAAATTAATACATGCAGGAAAAAGATGCATTGAAAACAGAAACTGACATAACTTGAGAGAAAGAGAATACTGAAGAAAAACTGAATCTAGGAAGGGTATAGAGAATGGTAAAGCTTGTCATGATGCACTGGAGGTTTGAGTTCAGTGAGCAGATGTTGGAAAGGATGGCACATGATAGAGTTTGGGTACAAAATTTGAGAAGAGACAAAATGGCATCAGACTCCCCAGAGTTTGATCCAAGTTGACAAGGTCAACTTCAACTGAAATTTTACTCTAACCTCTTTGTGGTTCATTTCTCTAATTTCATGACACTTGCATGGATACCCTCAGTTCCTGGTTGAAGTTCAGCTGGCAGTATGTATGAGCTTCAACTGTTCTCCACATTACTTTGTGATGGTATGATTTCAGTGATTTACACATTCTGATATGGGACAGTTTCCTAGTGACCAATGGAAGTGAATTAATTTCTATCTGCATATTTTGTATGAATATGTAATCATTATTTGATGAAATTGTTTCAAACTATTTGTCCATTTTTATGCCATTTCTCATTACTAATATAGAACTCTTAAATGTTTTAAATGATCAGAAAAACTCTGTGGCTTAATTTTTAAAAGAGTCCTTGACTCCAAGAGTCCAGCAGGCCTCCTTTATACATATGATAAATGGGGCAAGAATGAATGTACAGAAACAAAACCCTTTACATTAGCCATGAATATTATAAAATGTTTTGGTGTAAGTCTAACCAAATAAGTGTAGAGTTGGTATGACAAGTACTTCAAGTCTCTGAAGAAAGAAACAAGAAAATATCATAAAACAGAATGATCTACCACAATTACGGATGGGTGAAAATGGTCATCTTACCAAGAGAAATCTTGTGATTTAATGCAATCCCCATGAGAGTTGTAAGAGCAACTCTCAACTTCATATGGAAAATCAAAAAAACCCATGATAGTCACAACAATCCTGAACAATAAAAGAACATCCAAACTAATCACCTCTGCTGTACTACAATGACCTCAAGCTGTATTACAAAGCAATAGTGATAACAAACTGCATGGTACTGGTACAGAAACAGGCATGCTGATCAATGAAATGAAATCCAAGTCACAGATGTAAACCAACATACCTCTGGGCACTTGATTTTTGAAAAATAATCCAAAATCATACAAGGGAACTATGAAAATATCTTCAATAAAGGGTGAATACACATAGGTACATATTTATCATCCTTTACAAAATTCAGATCCAAGTGGTTCAAGATCTCAACATTAAAATAGATACACAAAGAACTAAAGAAGTTAGACGCCAGAGAATCAATTAACCCAATTAAAAATGGGGTACAGAGATAAGCAGAGAATTCTGAGATTATAGAATCTTGAATGGCTGAGAAGCACTTAAAGAAATGTTCAACATTCTTAGTCCTCAGGGAAATGCCAATCAAAATGATCCTGAGATTCCACCTCACATCAATCAGAATGGCTAAGATCATAAATACAGGTGACACCAGATGCTAGCAAGGATGTGGTGTAAGAGGAACACTTCTCCATTTCTGGTGGGACTGCAAGCTGGCAAAACCACTGTAGATATCAATCTGGCCGTTCATCAGATAAATGCAAATAGTTCTACCTGATGATCCAGTTATACCAGTACTGGGCACATGCCCAAAAGATGCTCCTGTCCAAAGAAAAGAAGGACAAAGAAAAAATGGGACAGAGGCTGAAGGAAAGGCCATCCAAGTATGGTCCCACCTGGGAATCCATCATATGTGCAGACACCAAACTCAGACATCATTGCTGTTACCAAGCAGAGCTTTGTGATACGAACCTGATGTGACTGTTCTAGAAGCTCTTTCATCATCTGACCAATGCAGATGCTTAGAGGCAACCATCAGACTGAGCTTGCAACCCTGGTGGGAGAGCTGCTGGAAGGACTGGAGGAACAGAAGGGTATTGCAGCCTCATAGGATGAACAATGTTGGCTGGCTGGATCAGCTAGTACTCCAGGGACTAGACCACCAAACAAGGAGTTTATAGGGCTCCAGATACATGTAAATCAGAGGATGGCCTTGTCTGACGTTAATAGAAGGGAAGGACCTTGGTCCTGTGGCTGTTTGATGCCCCAGTGTAGGGGGATGCTGGAGCAGTGGCGAGTGAGAAAGTGGGTGGGTAGGGGAGAAACTTCATAGAGGAAAAGTTTAGGGAGAGAGGGCAGATTTTGGATGAGGGGTTGAGGAAGGGAACAAGGTAGGGGATATCATTAAAGATGTAAAATAATGGAATGATTAATAAAAACTTAAAAACAGATATAGTAAATCTCATAGAAAAAATAGTAGGAAATTCCCGTGACCTGATTGGTATAAGAGACAATTTCTTGAACAGAACATAAATTTCCAAGGCTGTAATATTAAAATTTGATAAAACGGACCTCATGAAACTGCAAAGCAAGGAATGTAAGGCAAGGAAACTGTCAATAGAACATATCAGTAGCCTATAGATTGAGAAATGTTCTTCAACCCTACACCTGACAGAGGACTAAGATCCAAAATTTACAAAGAACTCAAGAAGTTAGACACCACGAACCCAAATAATCAATTAACAATGGAGTACAGAACTAAACTGAGAATTCTAAACAAGGAAATCTTGAATGACCAAGAAACATTTAAAGAAATGTTCAAAGTCATTAGTCATCAAGGAACTACATATCAAAACAACCCTTGAAGTTCTATCATGCACCAATCAAAATGGCTGAAATCAATAACTCAAGAAATAGTACATGCTGCCAAGGATGTGGAGCAAGGGGGAAACTTCTTAATTGTTGGTGTTAGTCCAAACTTGTACAATCACTTTGGGGATCAATTTGGTGCTTTCTCATACTCATCAATACCACCTTTAGGCATATTCCCATATGATGTTTCAACATACCAGAAAGTCACTTTCTCAACTATTTTCATAACAGTTTTATTCATAATAGCCAGAAGCGAGAAATGAGGTTCCACTCAGCAGAATAGACACACAGACAGATAGAGACACACAGAGCTAAAGAATGGATGGAGTATGGGTACTCTTATGGAAGAATAGGAGGAAGGGTTGTGGGTCCCAAAGGGGATAGGGACTACTTAGGAAGACCAACAGAATCAACTAATCTGGACCCTTGGGGTTCTCTAAGTACAAATCACCAAACAAAGAACATACCCACCCATGCTGGACCTAGGTCTCCCTGCACATATGTAGCAAATGTGCAGCTTGGATTTATGTAGGTCCCAAACAATTGGAAAAGAGGCTATCCCAAATGCTGTTGCTTGTAAATGGAGGAGGTTCTTATAGCTGGGCTGCCATGTCTTCCCTCTGTGGAAGAGGAATTACCTAGCCTCACAGAGACTTATAATGCCAACGTGGGGGGATTATAGATACCAAAGGAGGGCCTGACCTGTTCAGAAGAGAAGAGAAAGGAGACTGTGGGAACGACTGTGAGATGAAGTGACTTGGGGGGAGGGGTAGTGAGCAGGATAGGAAGTAGCGTTAGCATTATATTTTATAGCCTTGTGGTCAGCTCCAGTAGCATTTATTGAATAGTGGTTTGTCATATGCTATCCCTTTTTAGTTGAAAGTGGTATTATTCTCTTTTAACATTTCACTTGCTCAGTCCTTTTGCTTACAGTTACATTTATGCTGTCAAATATTTAATATGAATTCATGCCAGACCCTTTGATCTTTGCATATTTAATCTAATATGTGTACGTGCATGCTCAAATATACTTCAAATCTATTCTGTGATGTCTACAAAATAGACCCATAAGTTCAAGAACACAAGGTAAAAAATGTTACAGATATTTTAGTAAAATCTATTACTTGATGCAAACTATAACACAAAGTTCTAGTTTTAATCATAAATCACTAATAAATACATGATAGACAAATATATCTCTATGAGATATGTACTCTTAATATAAAGAGAAAAACAAAGTGAAATTTCATTTGCATTATTGATATTTCTGAAGAAATTTAATTGCATAGTTATTGAATTATTAATATAGAAAATATCTATTCAGCTATGACTAAAGTACATACTCTGCAAACATATATTTACCCATCATAATCATCATTGATTCCAGGAAATTTTGCTGTTTCACACTCCACAGATAACAGTAATAGGAAAAGCAAAATTGATATAGCAGATGTTGATGCTATAAATTTCAATTTATTCTTTGTATCCATTTGCAATTTGTAAGCAATATAGCCTCCAAAAAAACGACCAAAAAGAAATCCTGGAATTAAAAAACTTCCTGAGAATAGAAAATAAAATATTTTTAAACAATCTGTTAAGAGTTACAAAATAAATAATGTGTAGATATCATTCCCTCTAGTCTAGCACAGATTCTAAAACAAACCGAGATATAGAAAATAAACCAACATGTGGTATTTTAATCAATCTGGGTAATATAATATATACAACCCCGTGAATGTTTATGGAGATATAAGTCTACAGGTTCTGCTAGAGATGGTAATGTTTTTCTGCTTTTTTCTATTCTCTCTCTTTTTTTTATTTGATATATTCTTTATTTACATTTCAAGTGATTTTCCCTTTCCTGGATCCCTGCTCCCTGAAAGTCCCATAAGCCCTCTTCCATCCCCCTGTTCCCCAATCCACCCCTTCCCACTTCCCTGTCCTGGTATTCCCCTATACTCCTGCACTGAGCCTTTCCAGGGTCAGGGGCTACTCCTTCCTTCCCAGGGTCAGGGGCTACTCCTTACTTCTTCTTGGGCAATATTTGATATATGAATAATTGTGTCTTGGGTATTCCAAGCTTCTAGGCTAATACCCGTTTATCAGTGAGTGCATACCATGAGTGTTCTTTTGAGACTGGGTTAACTCACTTAGGATGATGCTGTCAAGTTCCATCCATTTGTCTAAAAATTTCATGAATTCATTGTTTCTAATGTCTGAATAGTTAGTTCTCTTTGTGCATATAAACCACATTTTCTTTATCCATTCCTCTGTTGAAGGACAGCTGGGTTCTTTCCAGCTTCTGGATATTATAAATAGGGCTGCTATGAACAAAGTGGAGCCTGTATCCTTATTACATGCTGGAGAATCCTCTGGGTATATGCACAGAAGTGGTATAGCCAGATCTTCCTGAAGTGACATGCCCAGTTTTCTGAGGAACCACCGGACTAATTTCCAGAGTGGTTGTACCAATTTGCAACACCACCAGGGGTAGAGGAGTGTTCCTCTTTCTCCACATCCTCACCAACACCTGCTGTCTCCTGAATTTTTAATCTTAGCCATTCTGACTGGTGTAAGGTGAAATCTCAAGGTTGTTTTGATTTGCATTTCCCTAATGACTAATGAAGCTGAGCATTTCTTAAGATGCTTCTCAGCCATTTGAAGTTCCTCAGGTGAAAATTCTTTGTTTAGCTCTGTACCCTATTTTTTAATAGGGTTAATTGGTTTTCTGGGGTCTAACTTCTTTAGTTCCTTGTATATATTGGATATTAGCCCTCTCAAATTCATCTGGAATAACAAAAAACCCTGGATAGCTAACACTATACTCAACAACAAAAGAACTTCTGGAGGAATGACTATCCCTGACCTCAAGCAATACTACAGAGCAATAGTGTTAAAAACTGCATGGTATTGGTACAGTGACAGGCAGGCGGATCAATGGAACAGGATTGAAGATCCAGAAATGAACCCACACACCTATGGCCACTTGATCCTCGACAAAGGGGCTGAAAACATCCAATGGAAAAGAGATAGCCTTTTCAACAAATGGTGTTGGTTCAACTGGAGGTCAGCATGCAGAAGAATGCAAATTGATCCATCCTTGTCTCCTTGTACTAAGCTCAACTCCAAATGGATCAAGGACCTCCACAAAAAGCCAGATACTCTGAAGCTAATAGAAAAGAAACTGGGGAAGACCCTGGAGGACATTGGTACAGGGGGAAAGTTCCTGAACAGAACACCAATAGCATATGCTCTAAGAGCAAGAATTGACAAATGGGACCTCATAAAATTACAAAGTTTCTGTAAGGCAAAGGACACCATCAAGAGGACAAATTGGCAACCAACAAATTGGGAAAAGATTTTCACCAACCCTACATCAGATAGAGGGCTAATATCCAATATATATAAAGAACTCAAGAAGTTAGACTCCAGAAAACCAAACAACCTAATTAAAAAAAGGGGTACAGAGTTAAACAAAGAATTCTCACCTGAAGAACTTCGGATGGCGGAGAAGCATCTTAAAAAATGCTCAACTTCATTAGTCATTAGGGAAATGCAAATCAAAACAACCCTGAGATTTCACCTTACACCAGTCAGAATGGCTAAGATTAAAAATTCAGGAGATAGCAGGTGTTGGAGAGGGTGTGGAGAAAGAGGAACACTCCTCCACTGCTGGTGGGGTTGCAAATTGGTACAACCACTCTGGAAATCAGTCTGGCGGTTCCTCAGAAAACTGGGCACCTCACTTCCAGAAGATCCTGCTATACCACGTCTGGGCATATACCCAGAGGATTCCCCACCATGTAATAAGGATACATGCTCTACTATGTTCATAGCAGCCCTATTTATAATTGCCAGATGCTGGAAAGAACCCAGGTATCCCTCAACAGAAGAGTGGATGCAAAAAATGTGGTATATCTACACAATGGAGTACTATTCAGCCATTAGAAACAATGAATTCATGAAATTTTTAGGCAAATGGATGGAACTAGAGAACATCATACTAAGTGAGGTAACCCTGACTCAAAAGGTGAATCATGGTATGCACTCACTAATAAGTGGATATTAACCTAGAAGACTGGAATACCCAAAACATAATCCACACATCAAATGAGGTACAAGAAGAAAGGAGGAGTGGCCCCTTGTTTTGGAAAGACTCAGTGAAGCAGTATTCAGCAAAACCAGAACGGGGAAGTGGGAAGGGTGGGTGAGAAGACAGGGGGAGAGAAGGGGGCTTACAGGACTTTCGGGGAGTGGGGGGGCTAGAAAAGGGGAAATCATTTGAAATGTAAATAAAAAATATATCGAATAAAAAAATAAAAGAATTGACAAATGAGACCTCATAAAATTACAAAGTTTCTGTAAGGCAAAGGACACCATCAAAAGGACAAATCGGCAACCAACAAATCAAGAGTGCCTTTAATAATGTATATTTTTTCTACTTAAATGTCAGTAACAAAAAGAGGAAATCACAAGAAGGATATGAGCTAGAAAAAAGCAAAAAAAAAGAGAGAAAAAATAAAAACAAGTATAACATAGTAACCTTCCACACTAATACAATATAATCAGCTCCAAATGTAGGTCACTGTGTATAAATGTAAGCTAGAGAACTAAATACCAATAACCACACAGACACAAGATTAAATCATGCCATAATAAATACATACAAATGAAATGTTTAGTAAGTAAAAAAAGTGAAGGAAAACGAAGAAGTAAAAGTGATGTTTGAGAAAAACCAACAAATGAAATGTAGCTAATATAATGAAACACACAACTGATAAAATAAAATTTCCAGCTCAGATCCATGGTGGTAGTATAGGAACACTCATGAATAGCTTTCTCTTACATAGACTGGAAAGAAGATAGAAGACTTGGAACTTGTCATGGAAGGAAGAGTGGGTGAGAATTGGAAGTTGTCTGCACAGAAATAAACCCTAGCACATTCCACACACTATGGAGAATGACAAAGCAAGGTGAGCAAATACCCTTGCTCCTCAAATACAAAAGTTTAAAATGGAGGTGAGCTTACTGTTTCTAGGCAGGAAAGTGTCTGTGGGGGGCAAGACATAGCACTGAAGGCTGCATCCTGCAGACAAAAAGCTTAGATACACACCAGGTGTGGAGGATGAAAGCAAGCTAGCTTCAGGACAGAAATTACCAGGAAGCTCAGTGAAAACTCAGTTACAGAGCTGCCTGGAGGGAGGTTCTGTTGTTAGGGACCCAACTATTCCCAGACTGGAAATCCAGGCATGCTCTGAGACTTCTCAGAAGAACCTCAGACTTCTCATGAACACCTCAGTGCATATCTGGGTAAGCAGCTATCCCTGGCAAGAAGACAATGATACCTTTGGCAAGTGTCTCAGACTGAAAATACTGATAGGTATATGCTCTCACACACACAGTGGGAGGTGTTCCAGGCATTTCTCATTTCTTGAATGTTTCCTGTGCCTTAGATTGCAAGATCCTAAAACCATTCAGAGCAGATGTGTACCAGTTCATCATGGTCTATAGACTGTCCAAGTTTACTGTTCAGTGAGAAGAGCTCTGTAGCACAAACACTGTGTATATATTCATTGTGTAGATTAGCACTTCCTAAGTGAAGATAAACCTCAAGTATTCCTCCTATGCCCATGTTGCTAGAAAGGCCCACTGCTCTACCATCAATATCCACAGGCAGTACATTGCATACTTAACAATCTGGAGAGTACAGTCTGAGTGTTTGTCAGGTATTAAGCATAGCCTGGTTTTGATTCCATTAGTTTGCTGACAACTGAGAAGAATTAGAATAATCAGAAAATATCTGCTACAATTCTCATCTTATTCATTGAACATTTTAACTCTAGAAGATCCAGAGAGATCTTAGCAAGGAAAATGATTTCGCTTACTTTTCACTCCATCTATTTATATTTTAATATTGCAATTTCATTTCTTCATATTTTTCATAATTTTTTTCATTTTAATTGAGTTTTCTCTCTTCTCCATTTTCTTTTCATATTCCCCTCTTTATTCTTTTTATTTTTATTTTAATGTTTCTATTGTTCTTTATTTTCTGGTTTTCTTGGATAATTTATTTACATTTCTAATTTTTATCCTCTTTTCTGGTTTCCCCTCAAGAAACCCCCTATCCCATCCTTCCTCCACCTGCTTCTATGAGGGTGATCTCCCAATCACCTACCCATGCCTGCTTCCCTGCTCTGGCATTCCCTTACACTGGGGCATCTAGCCTTCACAGGACTAAGGGCCTCTTCTCCTACTGATGTCCAAGAAGGACATCCTCTGCTTTGGATGTGGCTGGAGCCATGGGTGCATCCATGTGTAGTCTTTCCTTGGTGCATTAGTTCCTGGGAGCTCTGGGGGCGGGGGGCTGGTTATTTGCCGTTGTCACTCTTCCTATGGGTTTTCTCCTTCAGTTCTTTCTTTAACTCCTCCACTAGGGACCCTGTGCTCAGCCCAATGGTTGACTGCAAGCATTGACCTCTGTATTTGCCAGGCTATAGCACAGGCTCTCAGGAGACAGGTATATTAGGCTCCTGTCAGCATGCACTTCTTGGCGTCTGCAATAGTATTCTGGTTTAGTGTCTTTATATGGGATGGATCCCCAGATGGGGCAGTCTCTTGATGTCCTTTCCTCCAGTCTCTGCTTCATTCTTTATTTCCATATCTCCTCCAGTGAGTATTTTGTTCCCCTTCTAAGAAGGACTGAAGCATCCACACTTTCGTCTTCCTTCTTCATGAGCTTGACATGGTCTGTGAATTGTATCTTGGTCATTCTGACCTTTTAGACTAATATCCACTTATCAATGTGTGCATAACATGCGTTTTCTTTTGTGACTGGGTTACCTCACTCAGGATGATATTTTCTAATTCCATTCATTGGCCTAAGAATTTCATGAATTCATTGTGTTTAATTGCTGAATAGTATTCCACTATGTAAATGTGCCACATTTTCTGTATCCATTCCTCTATTGAAGTAATCTGGGTTCTTTCCAGTTTCTGGCTTATAAATATGGCTACTGTGAATATAGTATAGCATGTGTCCTTGTTATGTGTTAGAAGATCTTTTGAGTATATGTCCAGAGGTGGTATAGATGAGACTTCAAGCAGTACTATGTCCAATTTTCTGAGGAACTGCCAGACTTATTTCTGCAGAGGTTGTACAATCTTGCAATTCCACCAATAATGAAAGAGTGTTCCTGTTTCTCCATATCCTCATTAGAATCTGCTGTCACCTGAGGTTTTGATTGTTGTCATTCTGACTGGTGTGATGTGGAATCTCAGTGTCATTTTGATTTGCATTTCCCTGCTGACTAAGGATGTTGAACATTCCTTTGGGTGCCTCTGAGACATTTGATATTCCTCAGTTGAGATCGAAGACCCAGAAATAAACCCACATACATATATTCACTTGATATTTGACGAAGGAGCTAAAACCATCCAGTGGATAAAAGCATTTTCAACAAATGGTGCTGAATGGTTCATCTGGAGGTCACTGTTCAGAAGAATGCATGATCCAATCTTATCTCCTTGTACAAAGCTCAAGTTGAAGTGGATCAAAGACCTCCACATAAAACTAGACGCACTGAACCTATAGAAGAGCAAGTGGGGAAGAGCCTCGAACACATGGGTACAGGGGAAAACTTCCTGAACAGAACAACAATGGTTTACGCTCTAAGATCAAGAATTGAGAAATGGGACCTCATAAAACTGCAAAGCTTCTATAAGACAAAGGGGTTGTCAATAGGACAAAATGTAAACCAGGAGATTGGGAAAAGACCATTACCAACCCTACATCAGATAGAGAGATAATATCCAATATATAAAAAAGAACTCAAGATGTTAGATTCCAGAGAACCAAATAAGCTTATAAAAATTGGGTACAGAGCTAAACAAAGAATTCTTTTTGTTTTTGTTTTGTTTTGTTTTGTTTTTTGGATTGGTGGGAAATTTTATGTATCCTAATCAGGTAGTTTCTTCATTGACTGACATCCAGCCTTTCAATTACCTTTTCTATTTCTCTATATTATTTAAAAATCACATATTTCTTTTTCCTCTGTCCCACATGAACTGGGTATCAACCCCAGGGCCCAGGGTATAAAGAACAGTTGTGTCCCTGAGCTACATTTACTGAAGAATTAATTTAGTGTCAGTCACAATACAGTGTTTCTTGTACCTACTAGGAACTGTTACTTAGTGAAAAGAGGAAGGTATATAATCCCACCTATTCACTAGTAAGGAAAGGGAGGTGTGACTGAGGTTAGTTCCAAGGGTAAATATTCACAAAGTAGCAATAGAGAGGAAAATATGAGATCATATTTGCATCTACATTCTACTATATTCAAAACTACAACAGGACAGAGTACATGAGAAGGGTAAATCTGGTGATGACATGTCAGTGCCAGATAGTACAAGCTGTGATTTTAGACGTTAATACTCATAATAATATATGTTCAGTCATTCCATAAACCTATCAGTACAAATGCAGCAAAAAAACAGGATATCTTTAGAGGGCTGTGATTCTTAATAGTGCTATCATTTCAGTAGGAGCTACCATTGAGCATGAATACTACAACTTAGGTTGCCCACCCAATCTGTTTGAAATACCAGTTTGTCCCTTATTTTAAGATTTGCAAAAATGCTGATATACTCTGTTCTTGATGTGGTAATCTCTGTTGAAAAACTATGGTCATAACCAATAGCCATATAAAGATATTGTATTAGAGAGTATTTTTGACAATAAATACAACCTTGTGCAAGATGCTCATTGTTCCAAGTTACACTAGCAGAAGAACTCAACATGTCATGAAGACTGCCATATAAAAATAAAGCGTTATCCATGGGAACTCATGTGGAAACCTCAATATGAAAAAAAAAGTTCCTTATGAAAAGGAACAACATAGAACATGTGAACAGTGTGAGTGTGTCTCAGTTAGGGTTTCTAGTGCTGTGCAGAAACTCCATGACCATGGTAACCTCTTTTAAAAGAAAATATTTAACTGGAGCTAACTTATAGTTTCAGAGTCCATTATCATTAAAGAAGGAACCATGACAGCACACAGGCAGACAAGGTGCTGGAAAAGGAGTTGAGAGTTGTATATCTGAATCAGCAGGCAGCACAATTGAAAGTGACTATAGGTCTAGCTAGTGTTTCTAAAAACTCAAATCCTGCTAATTAGTGAAGCATTTCCTCCAGCAAGGCCATTCCTACCAAACAATATCATAACTCCTAAAAGTGCCACTTCTAAGTGCCACACTTCCTAAAAGTGGCTTCTACCCTTGTTAATACTTGGCTTTAGTTTTTGTTCTGTTTTGTATTGCTTGTTTTCCTCACATATTTTATATCCACTCTTTCTTATTTTCCTGGCCTTGTGTTTATTTAAAGATTAGTGTAAATATTCTTTTATTCTTTCTGTCTTTACACTATGCTCTAACATGTTTGCTTGACTAATCAACTACCTTAGTCAAGTTTTGATTGACTCTAGAACCTTTAAGTACTCCATTTACAATGACTTTCAGAGAGTCAAATTCTCAATACACTTTGAAGATTGATAATGTATGCAACAGCAATTGATGGTTAGTGTCAAATCATACAACACCTTTTAAAAATATGCCTGGAACATCTTCACTGGGAGTTGATCCTCTGCCATAGCGCTCCATAACCAAATACCTCCTGGAGAGAGCTGGTTTCCCAGGAGTGCTGACAGCCCTGTGAGCACAGATAAGATCACCAATTCTGCACTAAGGGACCCTCCCAGAACCATCTGGACACAGGAATTGAGGAACAGACTGGGACAGGATCCTTCTAGGATCACCAGGAGCTGATCCTGTACTACAGAGCCCATGAAACACAGGAAAGACAAAAATCCCTTAAAAATTACATAAAAACACAGCCAAAGAAGTCAAGGAATTGAACAAAACCATCCAGGATCTAAAAATGAAAATAGAAACAATAAATGAATCAAAAAGGGAGACAACCCTGAAGTTAGAAAACCTCGGAAAGAAATCTAGAGTCATAGATGCCAGCACCACCAACAGAATACAAGAGATAGAAAAGAGACTCTCAGGTGCAGAAGATACCATAGGAAACATTGACACAACAGTCAAAGAAAATGCAAAATGCAAAAAGCTCCTAACCCCAAACATCTAGGAAACCCAGGACTCAATTAGAAGACCAAACCTAAGGATAATAGGTATAGAAGAGACTGAAGATCCCCAACTTATAGGACCAGTAAATATCTTCAACAAAATTATAGAAAAAAAACCCTTCCTAACCTAAAGAAAGAGATGGCCATGGACATTCAAGAAGCCTACAGAAGTCCAAATAGACTGGACCACAAAAAAATTACTGCTGTCACACAATAATAAAAACACTAAATGCACAAAACAAGAATGAAGAGCAGTAAGGGAAACAGGTCAATTACCTTATAAAGACAGTCCTATCAGAATTACACCAGGCTTCTCTCTAGAGACTATGAAAGCTAGAAGATCCTGAGCAGTTGTCACACAGACCCTAAGAAAACACAAATAGCAGCCTAGGTTCCTATACCCAGCAAAACTCTGAATTAACATAGATGTAGAAATCAAAATTTTCCATGAAAAAACCCAAATTTACATAATTATCTCTCCACAATTCCAGCCATATAAAGGATAATAGATGGAAAATACCAACACAAAGAGAGAAACTGTATCCTAGAAAAACCAAGAAAAAAATCTTCTTTCAACAAACCCAAAAGAAGATAGCAACACAAACATAATTCCACCTCTAACAACAAAATAATAGGAAGCAACAATCAATTTTTCTTAATATCTCTTAACATAGTGGACTCAATTCCCTAATCAAAAGACATAGACTAACAGACTGGATACAGAAACAGGACAAAGCACTTTGCTGCATACTGGACACACAAAAACACAGTAAAAAAACAGACACTACCTCAGAGAAAATGGCTGGAAAACAAATTTCCATGCAAATGTCCACAAAGATAAAAGCTGGAGTAGCCACTCTAATGTTTAATAAAATAGACTTCCAACAAATTTATCAAAAACAATAGTGAAGGACACTTCATACTCATCAAAGTAAAAAAAATTACCAAGAAGAACTCTCAATTCTGAACACATATGTTCCAAATAAAAGAGCACCCGCATTCATAAAAGAAACTTTACTAAAAGCTCAAAGCACATATTGTACCTCACACAATAATAGTGGAAGGCTTCAACACCCCACTCTCATCAATGGACAGATCATGGTAACACAATCTAAACAAAGACACATTGAAACCAACAGAAGTTGTAGACCAAATGGATTTAACAAATATCTATAAAACATTTCATCCTAAAACAAAAGAATATACCTTCTTCTCTGCATCTCATGATACCTAATACAATTTTGACAATAAAATTAGTCACAAAACAGGTCTCAACAGATACAAGAAGATGACAATAATACCATGCATCCTATTAGATCACCATGGTTTGATCTAAGGCTGGTCTTAAATTCCAAGAAAAACCACAGAAACCCCACACATACACATGGAATCTGTATAACGCTCTACTTAGTGATAACTTGTAAAAGAAAGAAATAAAGAAAGAAATTAAAGACATTTTAGAATTTAATTAAAATGAAGGCACCTCATACCAAAACTTACAGGAGACAATGAAAAAGTGCTAAGAGGAAAACTCAAAGCTCTTAGTGCCTCAAAAATGAAACTGGAGAGAGCAGACACTAGCAGCTTAATAATACACCAGAAAGCTCTAAAGCAAAAAGAAGCAAATAGACCCAAGAGGAGTAGACAACAAGAAATAATCAAACTCAGGACTGAAATCAACCAAGGCGAAACAAAAAAAAAACTATACAAAGAATCAACAATACCAGGAGTTGGTTCTTTGAGAAAATCAACAACATAGATAAACCAATATCCAGACTAACCAGGTGGCACAGAGTCAGTGTCCAAATTAACAAAATCAATAATGAAAAGGGAGACATAACAACAGATCCTTCTACATCCTAAAAATCATCAGATCCTACCACAAAAGCAAATACTCAACAAAATTGGAAAATCTGGATGAAGTGGACAATTTGGACAGATACTAGATACCAAAGTTAAATCAGGATCAGATAAACCATATAAACAGTTCCATAACCCCTAAAGAAATAGCAGCACTCATTAAAAGTCTCCCAACAAAATGAATCCCAAGACCAGATTGTTTTAGTGCAGAATTCTACCAGACCTTCAAAGAAGACCAAATATTTACATTCTCCAAACCATTCACAAATAGAAACAGAAGGAACACTACCCAATTTGCTCTATGAAGCCACAATTAACACTTATACCTAAACCACACAAAGACCCAACAAATTAAGAGAACTTCAGACCAATTTCCTTTATGAATATTGTAGCAAAAATACTCAATAAAATTTTTACAATCTGAATCCAAGGACATATTAAAACAACAATTCATCACTATCAAGTAGGCTTCATCACAGGGATGCAGGGTGATTCAATATATAAAAATCCATCAAAGTAATCTACTTTAAAAACAAACTCAAAGAAAAAGCCCATATGATCATTTCATTAGATGCTGAATACCACTTGACAAAATCCAGCATCCCTTCAAGTTAAAAGTCTTGGAGAAATCAGGAATTCAAAGTCCATACATAAACATAGTAAAAGCAATATACAGCAAACCAGTAGTCAACAGCAAACTAAATGGAGAGAAACTTGAAGCAATCCCACTAAAATTGGGAACTAGACACGGCTGCCCACTCTCTCCCTTTTAATTCAATATAGTACTTGAAGTTCTAGATAGAGCCTTCAGACAACAAGAGGAGGTCAAAGGGATAGAAATTAGAGAGGAAGAAGTCAAAATACTACAACTTGCAGATAATATAAAGTATACTTAAGTGACACCCAAAATACCACCAGAGATCTCATACAGCTAATAAACAACTTCAGCCAAGTGTCTAAATACAAAATTTACTCGAATAAATCAGAAGCCTTCTGTTATACAAATGATAAATAGGCTGAGAAAAAATTAGGGAAACAACACCCTTCACAATAGTCAGAAACAATATAAAATATCTTGGTGTGACTCTAATAAAACAAGTAAAAGATCTGTATGACAAAAAGTTCAAGTCTCTGAAGAAAGAAATCTAAGAAGAAATCAGAAGATGGAAAGATGTCCCATACTCATTGAATGGCAGGATTAATATAGTAAAAATTGCCATCTTGCCAAAAGCAATCTATAGATTCAATTAAATCCACATTAAAATTCAAACTCAATTCTTCACAGAGTTAGAAATAGCAATTCTCAAATTCATCTGGAATAACAAAGCACTTCTGGGGGGAATTACCATCCCTGACCTCAAGCTTTACTACAGAGCAATAGTGACAAAAATGGCATGGTATTGGTACAGTAATAGGCAGGTAGATCAATGGAATAGAGTTGAAGATCCAGAAATGACTCCACACACTTATGGTCACTTGACACTTGACAAAGGAGCTATTCATCCAGGGGGAAAAGACAGCATTTTCAACAAACGGTACTGGTTCAACTGGCAGGCAACATGGAGAAGAATGCAAATTGATCCATTCTTATCTCCTTAAACAAAGCTCAAGCCCAAGTGGATTAAGAATTTCCACATAAAACCAGATACACTGTATCTAATAGAAGAGAAAGTGGAGAACAACCTTGAACACATGGGCACAGGGGAAAAGTTTCTGAACAGAGCATCAGTGGTTTAGGCTTGAATATTAAGAATTAACAAATGGAACCCCATAAAATTTCAAAGCTTCTTAAAGGCAAAGGACACTGTCAATAGAAAAAAGTGGCAACTCTCAGATTGGGAAACGATCTTTACCAATCCCACATCTAGCAGAGGGCTAAAATATTTATGTGGTATTTGGAGTGTTCCTCTTTTGATAGTTTTAGCAATGGCACTCAAGTACACTACACTTTCTGTCTTCTACTTGCATGACATATTTCTTAAATATATATGACACTAAATATGAACATTGTGAAAATTTTGAAATAAACCAAGTAAGAATAAATATCTACCTGCAAGCAAAGTGGAGAGCATGGGCGTTATTAAAAATTGAGTTTGTAAATAATGGGGCACAAATTCTAAATATGCCTTCACAGTCAAAGACTCTATGACTTTGCTGAATGTCTGGGTCAGCACCATCGGGTTCCTCAGTAGACACTGAAACAGAGCAGATCATATCACAATGATTTTACCTCATCACTTACAGCACTGTCTTCCTATAGTCTAAATCTAATGACTTAAATTATAAAAACTATATAATTCACTAGTAGACATATTGCAATAAAAACTTGTATTTGTTTTCTCTTTACAGCAAATATAGCTTTTACCTGTACATCAGGTAACTTGTTGAATATATTTCTCAGTGTCTTATTAGATACATTCATAGTTAAGCATTTACCTATGCCAGCTGGTAAGTACTGTATAAATTTGAATCATGTGGTTTCATTTTATTTATTGGTTCCAATAGGATTACATATTTAAATCATTTTAAACTCACAAATGTCACAAACATGTTTACATCAAAAATTTGTATGCATGTAATCTCAATTTCCTGTGGCAAACTAGCTTTAGAATTCTGTATCCTTGGGAGAACTTTAGATATAAGGTTTATGAGGAATTTATTTCTTAATTTGGTCCAGAATTTTCTTCAGTTTGTATCTTTTTATAATAACACCTCAGTATCAGAGAACCCAGTTTCCTAATGAAGAAACATTTACTCTAAGTCTCATCAGAACAATATTTAAAGTTTTCCAGGCTCTTGCATGAGTGTACAATTACATCATTAAGTCACTCAGCATGGGAAGGCGATTCAGTTGCAAGCAGGTTTATCAGAATAAAGAAGCCTCTAGATAACTTGGTCCTTCAGACTGTGAGCACTTTACCCACCCCATGTTAAGCTCTTGAGGATAAGTCTCATCTAAATTTTACACTTATAAATAAGATAGTTTTATGTTTGGCTAGCAAGTTTTGTCACACAGCAACAGCCCAGACCATACATTTAGAAATATTTAATCACATTGCTAACATTTGTAGGCTTCTAAATTTTGTGATACAGACATACAAAGGTAGTATTTGGTTTCTTTTTCTATGGCTTCAAGTAAATCTGCAGTTTGGGGGTTAGAGAGATGCCTCAGTTGGTAAAATGCTTGCTTTACAAGGATCTGAGCTCATTCCCCATAACTCATATTTATAAGATGCCAGGCAAGAGGTACACACTCATAATATCAGTGCTGAGAGATGGGGATGGGAGATGGTCCTGAGGCCTTTTAGCAAGCTATTTTACCTACATATCTAGTTCCAGGCTGGAGTATTTCAAAAAAGAAAATAAAGATAGATAGGTCCTGAGGAAGCACACCTGTAGTCAACAGGATAGCACATGTAGGTGTGTGTATTTCCAGGTGAATCTGAACATACATGAATATCTACATACATGCCACTAAACACAAACCTGTGTATTTCTCCTATCATTTAGGTATTCACTTTGCGTGTTTGTGTGTGCTATACAATTACAGTTACTTATGGTTTGAGTTGATTACTTAAGAATTCCGTATTTATTCTAAGTATTAAGTTCTTGCATTTATGTAACCATTACTAATCTATTCTACTGCCTATAGATTAATTAATAGAACAAACTTTTTTGCCTTTATATTACCTATCCTATACACTTTTATGTTTTACGCTACTTAAAACTTATTTTAAAAAAATTCATTTCCTCTTCTATGTTATATATAGATATAGATATATAGACATAGTCATAGACATAGACATAGACATAGCTATAGACAGACATAGACATAGACATAGACATAGACATAGACATAGACATAGACATAGACATAGACATAGACATAGACATAGATATCCCCTTCCACCAGGTCCTTTCTGCTGGGACAGACTCCTATCTAGTCGGCTTCCTATATATATATATATATATATATATATATATATATATATATATATATATATATGTATACATATATATGTATATATTCAAAGCTTAGCACTATTTTATGTTACCTAAAAAAATTTATAACCTGAAAAAATCTGTGTACATAATGAGACATACAAATTCTGATATTTATTACTACATACACTAAACAATTTTGCTTTTATCAGGTAGAAAATAATTCTTATACTATGCATATATATTCACATAGATGACAAATTTTTAAGTTGTCTATTTCTGTGTTTTATTTGGATTCAAATGGGGATGTTGCCATTCTTTAAACAAAAAATTCCATGTGATTATCATTTCATTGAATTTATAGAGTACTGGGCTAAGTATTTCATGCATGCACATAGCCATTTCACAAATTATCATTGCATATCTGCCAATTTACCCAAGTATTTATTTAGACAAATGGTTTGGATTCTATTTTGTTTGTGAAATTTCTTGGTATTGCTGTTAAATTAGTTTCTGCATTATTTACAATTCCATAATTATATTTTATTCCACAGTGCAAAGTTTGGCTTAGATTAAAGGTATAAAATAACAATGGAGAGGGTCAATTGTCACTGTTAAAAGAGTCTATGCTTTTGTGTATAGATGATCCTAAAATCAATACCAAAACAGTGTTAGAATAGATACTTTAATGCAGAAATTTTGTTATGTATAAAATCAAACTATAAACCATGACAACATTTGCATAGACAAATGAACATACAGAGAAAGAAATGAAAACACTCAGAAACCCATTCCAACAAGTCCTTTCTGCTGGGATAGACAGCTATCCAGTCTGCTTCCCTGAAGACACCATATCCTGAGCCATCCCAGAAGATCTGCTGCACTCACAGCATTTGGTAAAACACAGAGGAAGTCCTACAGCTCAGTAGAATTGATGCACTTCAACCTCTAGTCCCCCTCTCTCCTGCTGAATATAACTCCCCTTCCACCTGATCCTTTCTGCTGTGGCACAAAGCTAAATACTCTGCTGCCCTGAAGATACCATATCCTGAGCCATCCCAGGAGATCCTTTACACTCAGGGCATCTGACACTGCAGCCTGAGGCATCCCAGGAGATCTGTTGCACAAAGAGCAACTGGGCAACAGACACCACAGCCTGAAGACATCCTGGCAGCTCTGTGGCATGCAGGGCAATTGACCCAACAGACTGAATGACTCCCTGGAGTTCTGCTGCACTGCACACAGGGAAACAGAAACCACAGTCTGTAGGCACCTGTGGAGAACATCTTCACACAGGGCAACACATTGACTGCTTCTCTGAAGACCAAACGGTGTGAGCACAGGATCTACTGTAGCCAGGGCTACAGGTAAGCAACTTCTCTGCCCTTCTGAAGAGCCCTAAGTTGGAAGGCCCCACAGGAGGTCTGCTACAGCGAGGGCCTCACACCTACCAGAAGACCTGAAGCAACCCAGGGACAAAAGAGGAGGACTCCAGGCAGAGTCACCAGACCAGCAAACACCAGAGGTAACCAGATAGCAAGAGGCAAGAACAAGACCATAAGCCACAGATGCCAATATAAGTGGGCATCATCAAAACCAGTTCTCCCACCACAGGAAGACCAGAATATACCAACACATCTGAAAAACAGGAAGCTGACTTAGAATACTATCTCATGAAGATAATAGAAGCCTTTAAGGAGGGTATAAATAACTCACCGAAAGAAATGCAGGAAAACACAGGTAAACAGGTAGATGCCCTTAAAGAGGAAACAAATACATCCCTTAAAGAAATATAGGAAAACACAAACAGGTTAGAAGAAAGGAATTACATAAAGTGGCCCAAGACCTAAAAGTGCACATAGAAACAGTAAAGACAACACAAATGGAAACAAACTTGGAAAAAGAAAACCTAGAAAAGAGGTCAGGAATTATAGATGTATCACCAACAGAATACAAGGGATTGAAGAATCTCAAGTGTAGAAGATAGCATAGAAGAGACTAACACAACTGTCAAAGAAAATGCTATGAATTAACTATGAGAATTATGGTATGCTGCAAAGGAAAAATGACAAGCCACAGCAACAGAATTTCTAACTATGAGCAATGAGGAAAGCCTAGGTTTCCAGGGTTGTGCAGGTCACGTGACAAGTGTAGCCACTGGCCCAATTATTTTAGGTCCAAGGGAAAAACCAAAGGCAATTTCTTATTGTCAGGAATTGGCTTTGGGTCTAGGCTTAATGGCCCTGCAGCAAAAATTATGAGCTGTTTCACACAAGAGCAGCTGATACTCACAAGATTATAGAAAAGAATATTGGAATTAAATGAGCCAATACTACAGGATGTGTTAACATCAGAATGGAAGTCCATAAACATTGTGTACTGGAATGCATGTATGTTTATATTTTCACAATTTCCCACTATATACAGCACAATTAATGTCTTAAAACAGAAAGGTGGAAATGTAGTAAGATTTTTGTCATTTCTTTAAAAACACAGAAATATACAAAGGTGAATTTTTTAACCCTAGGATTGGGATACAGGTTTGCTTCAGATAGTACAGAGCACCTGTTTATGATTTGGCTCATGCTCTAGCAGGAATAAAATTTTGCTAGTTGTAGATTTTATAATTGTGTGACACTGGGGATTCTGGGGACTCTTCAGATGACCTATAAATGCTAGGGCCTGACAGTTGGGATAATTTTGGTAAATTGTTAGTTTTTGATTGGTTGCTGTTTGAAAATAGTCACATGCAAAGATGGAAATAATAAGAAATTAAAAATCCAGACAGTGAAGATTAAACTTGCCCCAGGCAACACAATATTCCTAACCAGTTACTTGGCTGAGGGAGGACATGCTCATATAATCACTCACTCAGTGACTACGACAGAAAAAGAGAGAAAGTAATGGATCAGACTTGCACAATCCATGCAGATACATGTTTAATCACCCAAGGACTTCTAGTTAGGGTATTCCTCCTAGAATTCTGAAATAATTCTAATATTTTTCATGGAAATAAGCCCTTCTTACCATACTGGAATTTAGAGCACACTAAAGAACTGTTCACATTACGATAATACCAAGCAAAAATGATCAGTATTGCTATAAGTACACATAACCCAAATTATTACTCTACTAATTAAAAATCTCATGATATACAATTAAGCAAAGTACCTATTTATCAATAGATACAAATTAGTTATTATAAGTATACTTACATGTATGTGTATGTGCATATGAACTTATATGCAAGCATTTGTATATATATACATAAAATATACATATATGTTATAGAGTATTATAACCTATGAAGAAGAATAAAATCCCATCATTTGTAAATGATTATATGTACATGATCAGAATGCATTAATTTAGGTAAGTTAAAGAGAAAGACAAATGCAAAATTATCTCTGCATTATAATATATTATTATATTATATAATTAAGTTAAAATTATAATAAAGTTGGAGTAGTAAAATTGGGAAAAGATAAAAGGTGCAGAATATCATGCAAGAAATAAGCTTTTGTGATTGGTATAATGGAATGACCATGGTCCTCAATAATCTTTTGTGTAATTAAAAGGAGTATCTTAAAAACTACCAAAACATGTAAGTTAGAAGAGTAGGATAAGGGACACTGAATAGCATTATACAGTATCTGCTCTCTTCAGTGCGTAATATATCTCAATGAACTATAATAATTTAGATGATTAATTCACTTAATTCAAAGAATTTAAAATAATACAAACTTTAAAAACCCCATTCTTAAACTTTACAAAATATTGGTAACAATTTCAGCTTCATACTTTATAATGTGAACCAGTTATTGTTGCCTAGATTCTTCATTGCTAATTAATAAGTGCACATAAAATTTGTGTGGAATGAATATTAAATAGGCCATCTGTCAAGATGTATACTTGCAACCTTAGAACTCCTAAGGCCGAAGAAGAGTTAAGTGTTCAAGTGTGGCCTGAGCAATTTAATGCAACACTTAAAATGAAATTAAATTCTTTATGAAATATAATCAATTATTACAATGAATTCATGATTTCATTAAAAAACCATATAGAAAATAGGAATAGATAAAAATCTTATGTAGAATATCCACTTAGCTCTAAAAAGATTCAACTGTAAGCAAAAACTGTAAATGATGGCAGTCAATGCTCTGGCCCTAGCTCCTGTTCACATCAACCCTGACAGCAAACTCAGTTCACACAATATGATTATTCAGTTCTTCACAGTAACAAATAAGAATATCTCAAAGTTAACTTGGAAGTACAAAAGACCAAGGGGAGACACAACTGACCTAGACAATAAGAAAAATACTAGAGATATCACTGTAAATGATTTCAAGTTATTCTACAGAACCTTGATATAAAAGAGCATGGTACTGGCACAAAAATAGACCTGCTAATCAATGTAGTAGATGACTAGATATAACTTTAAGCAACTAGAGCTACTGTGGTTTTGACAAATCATTCCCAAAATACAGATTGGAGAAGGTAATATCTTCAGCAAATGTTGATGGAAAAACTGAACATCTGTAGGTGTAAGAATAGAGTTTGTTCCTTGTCTCTCACCCTGCAAAAATAATTAGTTATGAATGGATCAATAACCTATCCAAGTATTATACCTGAATTTCTGAAACTACTAGAGAATAAAATAAGAAGTTCATTTCAAGATATGAAAGATATTTCTAAATATGATTTCAGTGATTTGAGAAATATACAATGGAAATGTGGGATCTTATGAGATCAAAATTCTTCTCTACTGTAAAAGAAACTGTTAATAGAATGAACTGATATCATACTAAGAGGGAGAAAATCTTCTCAAATATATACATGGTAGATGGTGATAATATTACACAGACAACAAAATAAACTTAAAGAAGGCAAACAACTCACTTAACAAATGGTCTAGGGAACTATACTGAAAATGCTCTAAAACAAAAGTAAACCTAATCACCTTCCTAATCTCAAGCACTTTAGCAAAAGGAGGTGTCTTTTTTTGTCACTCTCTCTATGGATTCCCAGATGCCATGTTTTTCAACAGAAGAATGAATAAGAGTTATTTCCACAATGGAGTATTCCTCAGCTCTTAAAAATGATGACATCGTGGAATTTGCAAGCAATTGGATGGAACTAGAAAACCATTATTCTTAGTGAGGTATCCATGACCCAGAAAGGTAAATATGGGATATATTTACTTGCATGCAGAGATTAGGTCTTAAGTAAATGATAAACCAACTATAGACCTTAAATCCTGAGGTTCCATATATCAAGGAAGCAACTAGCAGCAACAGAAATAGCATAATTCATACTTTGAAAGAAATAGGGTCAAAGTTATTTTTATCTCTCTCTCTCAGTGTTCCTATTTGCCTGTGCTTTTTTTTTTCATGATTATTTTTTTATTGATATATTTATTTACATTTCAAATGATTTCCCCTTTACTGGACGCCCACTCCCCGAAAGTCCCATCAGTCTCCTTCCCTCCCCCTGTTTTCCCACTCAACTCTTCCCACTTCTCTGTTCTGATTTTGCTCTATACTGCTTCACTAAGTCTTTTCAGAACAAGGGGCCACTCCTCCATTCTTCCTGTAACTCATTTGATGTGTGGATTATGTTTTGGGTATTCCAGTCTTCTAGGTTAATATCCACTTATTAGTGAGTGCATACCATGATTCATCTTTTGAGTCTGGGTTACCTCACTTAGTATGATATTCTCTAGCTCCATCCATTTGCCTAAGAATTTCATGAATTCATTGTTTCTAATGGCTGAATAGTACCCCACTGTGTATAAATGCCACATTTTTTGCATCCACTCTTCTGTTGAGGGATACCTGGGTTCTTTCCAACTTCTGGCAATTATAAATAGGGCTGCTATGAACATAGTGGAACATGTATCCTTATTACATGCTGGGGAATCTTTTGGGTATATGCCCAGGAGTGGTATAGCAGGATCTTCTGGAAGTGAGGTGCCCAGTTTTCGGAGGAACCGCCAGTCTGATTTCCAGAGTGGTTGTACCAATTTGCAACCCCACCAGCAGTGGAGAAGTGTTCCTCTTTCTCCACATCCTGCTGTCTCCTGAATTTTGAATCTTAGTCATTCTGACTGGTGTAAGGTGAAATCTCAGGGTTGTTTTGATTTGCATTTCCCTAATGACTAATGAAGTTGAGCATTTTTTAAGGTGTTTCTCTGCCATCCGAAGTTCTTCAGGTGAGAATTCTTTGTTTAACTCTGTACCCCATTTTTTAATAGGGTTGTTTGGTTTTCTGGAGTCTAACTTCTTGAGTTCTTTATATATATTGGATATTAGCCCTCTATCTGATGTAGGATTGGTGAAGATCTTTTCCCAATCGGTACAGGGAGAAAGTTTCTGAACAGAACACCAATAGCATATGCTCTAAGATCAAGAATTGTCTGTGCTTCTTTCTCTATCATAAGAGAAAGGAATTTGGCATACATGGAAATGGAAAGAGGGGAAACAAGGAAAGAGATTAGGGCCATAGTATATTTTAACTATAAAATAAAACATTTTCTAAAAAGACATGGGATGGTTTGAGTAGAAAGAAATGCATAATGAAAGAATGAGTATCTCTATAAAAAAAAAGAAATGACTAATAATCAGGGATATAGGCAATGTAAGAATGCAAATTCTAATGCGAGTTAGGAAAATTCAATTGATGTTATTTTCAAGTCTCTTGGAAGTGTTATTCATAGTGTAATATTCATTAAGTGTGAATGAAAATGCATGTAAAGTTTACAACCATGATATATATATATATATTCCAGAAAGAATGTTGTAAATGGAAGAAAAGTATTCAGAATAGGACTAGAGAATTGGAAGGGATTCCAAATGCATCCCCATGTCTTTTATTCCTATAACAGGCCTGTTTATCATGAATAAAAACAAAGGATTTTGATTTAAATATTGTAATATTATTTGTGTTTGTTGGAGACTATGTATTGACAAACAATACTTGTAATTCATGAAATTTTGTGAAATATCACCTTTATTTCTTCAGAGAGCACAAACACAAAATTGTGTCAAACTAATTGAAAATAAATCAAAATTATTAGTCAAGCATTGTCATCCTCTAGCACTCCACCTTTCTTTAGTAATATCAAATAAGGGAGCAATTTCTTTCTATTATAAGGAAGATGTATAATTTAGTAATTATCTAAGGAAACCCAAACTTTTCATGAAAATTTAAATTAAACACCTTGTCATATTCTTAACTCTATACGAAAATTGCACAGGTCAATTTAACTGGTTTGTTAACAGAAACATTTTACTTTACCCAAATAGCATGAAGAACACTTTTCAAATTATTCTTAATTTCCTTATTAATAAGTCTCCTGTCAACTGTGGAAGGTTCCTGACTTTTTTGAAGTCTTATCTTGTGTGCACCTGTAGGTCACAAGGAAAATATTTTCTTATATCAAAGTCAGTATGAAAATATAAATCATGCATTATACACATTAAAATAATCACATTTGCCATGGAATTTCAAATGAATTATGTTAAACTCTGTAAAACTAATGTGTGTTTTAGAATGCAAATTCTTCAACAACAGGAGTGCTTTGCAAAACACAATTCTTTTATAATGAAAAATTTTCACATTTACAGGTATCCATTATGTGTGTCTTTTAATGGTTGAAAGTGTGGTATCTATGGCTGAATAAATTCATAATTTAATGGAGAATTAAATAGCCATACTCAATAAATAGCTTATGATGAAACAGCTCAAAAATGACCCCTCTAAAAATGACTTTTATGTATCACAAAGTATCTTTTTCCATTTTTATTGGATTTTTTCTTGATTTACATTTTAAATGTTATTCCCTTTCCCCATTTCCCTTCCAGAAAATCCCAATTCCATCCCCCCCACACCCTGCTTCTATCAGGGTGCTCACCCACCCACCCACTTCCATCTTCCTACCCTCTCATTACCCTACATTGGGGATCCAAGCCTTCACAGCTCCAAGGGCCTCTCCTCCCTTTGCTGCCTGATAAGGCCATCCTATATTACATATGCAGATGGAGCCATGGGTCCCTCCATGTCTACTCTTTGATTGGTGGCTTAGTCGGAGCTCTGGGGGATCTGTTTGGTTGATATTATTGTTCTTCCTATGGGATTGCAAATCCCTTCAGCTCCTTCAGTCCTTTCTTTAACTCCTCCATTCAGGACCCCGCACTAGGTCCAGTGGTTGAATCTGAGCATCCAACTCTGTATTTGTCAGGCTCTGATGGGAACCTCTTAGGAAAAAGCTATATCAGACTCCTGTCAGTATGCATTTCTGGCATCCACAATAGTGTCTGCATTTGGTGACTGAATCTGGGATGGATCTCCAGGTGGGCAGTCTATGGATAGCTTTTCCTTCAGTCTCTGTTCTAAACTTTGTCTCTGTAATTTTTCCCATGTGTATTTTTCTCCCTTCTAAAAAGGACTGACTCACAGTCACTTTGGTCTTCCTTCTTCTTGAGCTTCATGTGGTCTGTGAATTTTGTCCTGGTTATTCTGAGCTTTTGGGCTTATATATGCTATCAGTGAGTGCATACCTTGTATACTTTTTGTGATTGGATTCCTCATTCAGGATGATATTTTCTAGTTCCACCATTTACCTAAGAATTTCATGAATTGTTTTTAAAAGCTGAGCAGTACTCCACTGTGTGAGTGTACCACATTTTCTATATCTATTCCTCTGTTGAGGGACATCTGGGTTCTTTCTACCTGCTGGCTGTTACAAATAGGCTGCTATTAACATGTGGAGCATGTGTTCTTATTACATGTTGGAGTATCTTCTGGTTATATGCCCAGTAGTGGTATAGCTGGGTCCTCAGGTAATACTACTGTGTCCAATTTTCTGAGGAACAGCCAGAATGATTTCCAGAGTGCTTATACCAGCTTGCAATCACACCAGCAATGGAGGAGTGTTGTTCTTTCTCCACATACTTGCAGCATCTGCTGTCACCTTAGATTTTGATCTTAGCCATCCTGACTGGTATGAAGGAGAATCTCAAAGTTGTTTTGAGTTTTATTTCCATGATGACTAAGCACGTGGAACATTTCTTTTAGAGCTTCTTGGCCATTAGATCTTCCTCTGTTGAAAGTTCTTTAACTCTGTACCCCATTTTCTAATATTAAGTGATTCTCTGCTGTCTAACTTCTTTAGTCCTCTGTAGATATTGGATATTAACCCTCTATTGAATGTAGGATTGGTAAAGATCTTTTCTCAATATGTTGGTTGCTGTTTTGTCCTTTTGACACTGTCTATTGCCTTACTGAAGCTTTGAAATTTTGTGAGGACCAATTTGTTGATTTTTGATCTTAGAGCATAAGTCATTGTAGTTATGTTCAAGAAGTTTTCTCCTGTGCCCATGTGTTCAAGGCTCTGTCCCACTTTCTCTCCTATTACTTTCAGTGTATCTGGTTTAATGTGGAGGTTCTTGATCCACTTGGTGTTGAGCTGTGTACAAGGAGAGAAGAATTGAGCTCATTGCCCCATTATAGAGGAATGCCAGGACAGGGAAGGAGGAGTAAGTTGGTTAGTGAGCAGAGGGAGGGGGGATGGGATAGGGAGTTTTTGGAGGGGAAATGAGAAAAAGGGCTAACATTTGAAATGTAAATAAAGAAAATACCTAATAATAAAAAATAAGAATATGTTCATTTGTATTCTTCTACGAGCTGACTTCCAGTTTAACCAGTACCATTTGTTGAAAATGCTGTCTTTTTACTCCTGGATGGTTTTAGCTCTTTGCCAATTATCAATCACCATAGGCGTGTGGTTTCATTTCTGCATCGTCATTTCTTTTCCATTGATCTTCCAGTTTCTTTACGAATGAATACAGTTTTAATCACTATTGTTCTATAGTACAGCTTGAGGTCAGGGATGGTGATTCCTCAAGAAATTCTCAGATTGTAGAGTATGGTTTCCCCTATCCTTTTTTATTGTTAATCCAAACAAATTTGCAGATTTCTCTTTCTCATTCTATGAAGAATTGAGTTGGAATTTTGATGGAGATCACATTGAATCTGTAGATTGCTTTTGGCAAGATGGACATTTTTACTGTATCAATCCTGCCAATCTATGAGCATGGAAGATCTTTCTAGCTTCTAAGATCTTTTTCTTTGGTTGGTTTTTTGGTATTTTGTTTGTTTGTTTGTTTGTTTGTTTGTTTGTTTTTCGAGACAGGGTTTCTCTGTGTAGCCCTGACTGTCCTGGAACTCACTTTTTAGACCAGGCTGGCCTGCAACTCAGAAATCCACCTGCCTCTGCCACTTAAGTGCTGGGATTAAAGGCGTGCGCATGGCTTGTATTTTTTCTTCAGACTTGAAGTTCTTGTCATACAGATCTTTCACTTGCTGGATTAGAATAACATCAAGGTACTTTATATGGTTTGCGACTATTGTGAAGGGTGTCTTTTCCCTAATTTCTTTCTCAGCCTGTTTATCCTTTGAGTAGAGGAAGACTCCTGATTTGTTTGAATTAATTTTATATCCAAACACTTTGCTGAGTTTATCAGGGTTAGTAGTTCTCTGGTGGAATTTTTGGGGTCACTGATGTATATTATCATATCATCTGCAAAGAGTGACAGTTTTATTTCTTCCTTGCCAATCTGTAGTCCTTTGACCTCCTTTTATTGTCTAATTGCTCTGGCTAGGACTTCAAGTACTGAATTGAATAGATAGGGAGACAGTGGGCAACAATGTCCAACATTTTATTGGAATTGCTTCAAGTTTCTCTCCATTTAGTTTGATGCTGACTACAGGTTTGCTGTATATAGCCTTTACTGTGTTTATGTATAGGCCTTGAATCCTGATCTTTGCAATACTTTTACCATGAAGGGGTGTTGAATTTTTGTCATATGATTTCTAGGCATCCAATAAGATGATCATGTGGTATTTTTTCTTTGAGTTTGTTTATGTAGTGGATTACACTGATGGATGTCTGTATACTGAACCATCCCTGCATGCCTGGGAAGAAATCTACTTGATCATAATTGATGATTGTTTTGATGTGTTCTTGGATTCAGTTTGCATGAATTTTATTGAGTATTTTTGCCATGATATTCACAAGGAAAATTGTTCTGAAGGTGTCTTACTTTGCTGAGTAGTTTAATGATTTAGGTATAATCGTAATTGTGGCTTCACAGAAATAAATTGGATAGTGCTTTTTCTGTTTCTACTTGTGGAATAGTTTGAAGAGTATTGTTATTAGGTATTCTTTGAAGCATTGATATAATTCTGCACTAAATCTTGCTGTTGGGCTTTTTTGGTTGGGAGATTTTAATGACTGCTGCTATTTCTTTATGGGTTATGGGATTGTTTATATGGTTTATCTGATCCTGATTTAAATTTGTCACCTGGTATCTGAATAGAAAATTGTCCATTTCATTCAGATTTTCCAAATATGTTGAATATATGTTTTTGTAGTAGGATCTGTAGTGGGATTTTTTTTTTATTTCCTCAGTTTCCTTTTTTATGCCTCTCTTTTCATTTCTGATTTTGCTAATTTGGATACTGTTTCTGTGCCGCCTGCTTAATCTGGCTAAGGGTTTATCTATCTTGTTGATTTTTTCTCAAAGAACCAGTTCCTCGTTTTGTTGATTCTTTGGATAATTCTTTTTGTTTCTACTTGGTTGATTTCAGTCCTGAGTTTGATTATTTCCTGCCTTCTATTCCTCCTGGGTGAAATAGCTTGTTTTGTTCCAGGGCTTTCAGGTGTGTCATTAAGTTGGTAATGTATGCTCTCTCCATTTTCTTTTTGGAGGCACTCAAGGCTATGAGTTTTCCTCTTAGCACTGCTTTCATTGTGTCCCATAGATTTGGGTATGTTGTGTTTTCATTTTCATTGTGTTCTAAAAAGTCTTTAATTTCTTTCTTTATTTCTTCCTTGACCAAGGTATCATTGAGTAGAATATTGTTCAGTTTCCACGTGTATGTGGGTTTTCTGTTGGTTTTGTTGCTATTGAAGACCACTTTCCCTCCATAGTGATCTGATAGGAGGCATGGGATTAGTTCAATCTTCTTATATTTGTTGAGTTCTGTCTTGTGACCAATTATATGGTCGATTTTGGAGAAGGTACCATGAGGTGCTGAGAAAAAGGTATATTCTTTTGCTTTAGGATAGAATGTTCTATATATATCTGTTAAATCTAATTGGTCCAAAGCTTCAATTAGTTTCATTGTGTCCCTGTTTAGTTTCTGTTTTCCTGATCGGTCCATTGAGGAAAGTGCAGTGTTGAAGTCACCCACAATTATTATGATTTCTTTATCCCAGTAAACTGTTTACAAATATCTAGATTAGTTCGATCTTCTAGATCTTGTAAATAGTGAGGAAAGATACACAGCTACTCAGGCATACCTAAGGAAGGGACTTGCAATTAGGTTATATCATAGTTGTATTTTCAGTTTTAGAAACGATTTCTAAATATGCATAAATTTGTGTGGAATAAAATATGTGCACATGAGTAATTTCCTGTGTAGCCCTCAGGTACAGGTAGCTGTGACCAAACTCTGGTTTAGCTGACTTTTTGATATTTTGGGGGGACAGGGGGGTGAAATCGCCAGAGTAACTTTAGAAGTTTATATTGTCACCAGCAGTGAGTAAAGATTTTTCTTTCCCCATGTTCTCATAAGCATTAATTCTCTTGAGGATAGTTGTTCTGACCACACTGAGATGGAATTTTAATGCAGGTTAAGTTTGCATTTCCATAATGGAAAAAGATACCAAATGTTCTTCAAATATTCATTTTCTATTTGTATTTCTTTACAAACTGATTATTTAGCCAGATGTTGGTGGCACACACCTTAAATAACTGCAATTGGAAAGGAGAGACACTTGAATCTTTGAGTTCAAGAACAGCATGATCTATAGAGTGAGTTCCAATACAGCCAGCGCTGCACAGTATATCCTTGTTAAAAAAAAAAATGAGATCCAAAATAGGCTCTGTTAGTAATGAGATTTCCTTTACAGAACTGTTTTAGCTGTTTCCAAATGTTTGTGTATATTGTACTTTCATCCATCATTTCTATTTATTTCTTTAAGAACTCAGCCTGAACATTCAGACTTTTGCCTGATTCCTTTTCCTCTTTCCCTGCTTTCTCTTGCCTTCATTACTAGCTAGTCCATTCCTTCACTGGCATTAGACCCTACTTTGTATCTTCAGTATGTATTAAAGACAGCTGAGGCATCTATACTCATGCACTGAGCAACTATTGACCATCCTTTCATAGACAAACCTTATTGGATTTGCTGTACCAGAGCTTGTAAGTCATTCTAATGAAATATATAATATATATATATGATTCACATATATATATATGAATCATATAATATATAGATATAGATTCATTCAATCAGTTCTGTTACAATAGAGAATGTGACTAACAACGGCTAAATAGATTTAATAATACTTTCATATTTAAAGCATCTAAGTACTTAAAATAAAATGGGATGATATAAAGAAATAATGAGTAACACAAATATAAACAAATAAAGAAACAGCTCATAAATATAATATTTGGATGTGATTCTGCTTGGTTTCGATAAAACTATAAACAAAACAATGATGATATTCTTGGTTCTCAAAAATGATAACAAAACAATGACGGTATTCTTTTGTCACAGAGCAATACCAGGAGGAGGATGCTTTTATTTATTTTGAAATTAGTTTGTGCCTTGAGAATGGGAACAAAGGATAAAATATATTGTGACAAATGATATTTCATTTTATACTCACCAGGTAAATGAGATGAAAAACACAACAGCGGTAAAGTTGTACAAAATGAGATTAAACCAGCAAAAATATAAGATTTCCACCAACCGCTCTGCAATATTCGGAATCTCTGAACTTGTCCACTTGTACAGAGAAAGATAGAAAATTTCAGTTAGGAGCTTTAATTAAAAAATCATAATTTGAGGCAGCAGCAGCAGCAGCAGCAGCAGCAGCAGCAGCAGCAGCAGCAGCAGCGGTGGCGGCGGCTGGTCCAGAGGAAGGGCCATCAGCAGTAGAACCAAGCGGGCAGGGTCCAGGCAGACCCTGTGCCCATGACCACGGGCCATCGCTGGCCAGCCAGGCTGCAAGCAGCCGAGGATTTAAGGCGCCTTTCACCACACAGAAGCCACATCAGAACTCTGCCTCCCACCAGTCAATTACGAGGCCTCCATATTGGTTCTCGGTTGCCAGAGAAATCAGACTGAGGTACGCAAATATAACCCGAGACCAACATCGTGGGGGTCTAAGCCCGACGGGCGTTGGCCTGCACCCAGGCCCTGGGCTGATCGGGGGGCCACCGGGGTGCAAACCCGGCCAGGAGGTTTTTTTCTCCCTGGGCCGGCACGCGCTCCACTGCCATTTTGCCTAAGGGAAGCCAGAGAGACCTAGCAGGCAAAACCAAACCGGCTAACAGGCATAGCCCGAGGCGGACATAGCAGGGGTCTCAGACGGTCAGGCCCTGGACTGCCCCCAGGCCCTGGGCTGCTCGGTGGGCCATCTGGGTGCCGACCCAGCCAGGAGCTTGTTTGCACGGCCGGTGTGCACCTCCGCCATTTTGCCTACTGGAAGCCAGAGGGACCCAGCAGATAAAACCAAACCAGCTAACAGGCATAGCCTGAGGCAGACACAGCAGGGGTCTCAGACGGTCAGGCCCTGGACTGCCCCCCCAGGCCCTGGGCTACTCGGTGGGCCATCTGTGTGCCGACCCGGCTAGGAGGTTGTTTATCCGGGCCAGTTTGCGCACCACCGCCATTTTGCCTACAGGAAGCCAGAGAGACCTAGCAGGCAAAACCAAACCAGCTAACAGGCATAGCCCAAGGCAGACATAGCAGGGGTCTCAGACGGTCAGGCCCTGGACTGCCCCCAGGCCCTGGGCTGCTCGTTGGGCCATCTGTGTGCTGACCCGGCCAGGAGGTTGTTAGCCCAGCAGACTCTCCCAGCACTCTCAGGGAGCGCGTGCACGCCACCATCCTAGCCACCTGGCAGACCCAATTAACACTCACAGCTAAGGGGAACTTTGCTCCAACATTGGCCTGCCAGGCTTTTGCCTAGACTCAGGGCCTGAGCAGCTAGGCTAGCCTTGTGTGCACCAACCCGGTTGGGAGTTCTGCTGCCCAGCAGAGAGATCAGCATGCAGAAAAGGTCCCTGCAGCATACAGCCTCAGCACTCCCTGAAGGAGCAAACGGGCACCTTCTGGCTCACAGACACAATCTGGGGCAAAGAACACTAGGGCTGCAAGGGCACCCAAGAGGAGGAAAGCACATCAGCAATCTGCAACAGGGGAAACCCTGCCTTCCAGTGTTGCAGAAATAGCCCTAGAGCCTCTCGGGGGCTGAAACACCAGCCAGAGACAAGACCAATTAGCTCCAGAGAACAAGATGGCAAAGGGCAAACGCAGGAACGCTACTAACAGAAATCTAGGCAATATGGCAGCATCTGAACCAAACTCTCCAACATCAGCAAGTCATGGTTATGCCAACACACCAGAGAAACAAGATTTGGATTTAAAATCACTGTTCATGACGCTGCTAGAAGAACACAAAAAGGACATGAATGAATCTCTTAAAGAAATACAGGGTAACATGAATAAGCTAGAAACCCGTATAATGGAAACACAAAAAACACTTAAAGAAATGCAGGAGAATAAGGCCCAAGAGATAGAAGCCAATAAAGAAGAAAGGCAAAAATAACTTAAAGAAATGCAGGAGAACTTGAGTCAACAGGCAGAAGTCATGAAAGAGGAAACACAAAAATCTCTTAAAGAATTACAGGAAAACACAGACAAACAAATGATGGAACTGAGCAAAACCATCCTGGACCTAAAAACAGAAGTAGAAACAACTAAGAAATCACAAAGGGAGACAACTTTGGAGATAGAAAACCTTGAGAAGAAATCAGGGGCCATAGATGCAAATATAAACAACAGATTACAAGAGATGGAAGAAAGAATCTCAGATGCCGAAGATACCATAGAAACCATTGACTCAACAGTCAAAGAAAATGCAAAATGCAAAAAGCTTGTATCCCAGAACATCCAGGAAATCCAGGATACAACGAGAAGACCAAACCTAAGGATTATAGGTATAGATGAGAGTGAAGATTTACAACAGAAAGGGCCAGCAAATATCTTCAACAAAATTATGGAAGAAAACTTTCCTAACTTAAAGAGAGAGATGCCTATGAATATACAAGAAGCCTACAGAACTCCAAACAGACTGGACCTGAGCAGAAATACCTCCCGTCACATAATAATCAAAACCCCAAATGCACTAAACAAAGAAAGAATATTAAAGGCAGTAAGAGAGAAAGGCCAAGTAACATATAAAGGAAGACCTATCAGAATCACACCAGACTTCTCACCAGAGACCATGAAAACTAGAAGATCCTGGGCAGATCTCATGCAGACTCTAAGAGAACACAAATGTCAGCCAAGACTACTATACCCAGCAAAACTCTCATTCACCATAGATGGAGAAACCAAGATATTCCATGACAAAAACAAATTTACACAATATCTTTCCACAAACCCAGCTCTGCAGAGAATAATAGGAGGAAAACTCCAATACAAGGAGGGAAACTACACTCTGGAAAAAGCAAGATAGTTACCTTCCTTCATCAAACCCAAAAGAAGATAACCACTCAAATATAAAAAGAACATCAAAAATGACAGGAAGTAATAATCACTATTCCCTAATATCTCTTAACATCAATGGTCTCAATTCCCCAATAAAAAGACATAGACTAACAGACTGGATAAGGAAACAGGACCCTACAATTTGCTGTATACAGGAGACACACCTTAGTGTCAAAGATAAAAACTACCTTAGAGTAAAAGGCTGGAAGACAATCTTACAAGCCAATGGTCACAGGAAATGAGCAGGAGTAGCCATTCTAATATCAGATAAAATTGACTTTCAACCTAAAGTCATCAAAAGAGACACAGAAGGACATTTCTTGCTGGTCAAAGGAAAAATCCACCAAGAAGAACTTTCAATTCTGAACATCTATGCGCCAAATGCAAGGGCACCCTCATTCGTAAAAAAAAACTTTACTAAAGCTCAAAGCACACATTGCACCTAACACAATAATTGTGGGGGACTTCAACACTCCACTTTCCTCAATGGACCGATCGGGAAAACAGAAACTAAACAGGGACACAGTAAAACTAATTGAAGCTTTGGAACAATTGGATTTGACTGATATTTATAGAACATTTCACCCTAAAGCAAAAGAATATACCTTTTTCTCAGCACCTCATGGTACCTTCTCCAAAATCGACATATAATTGGACACAAGGCAGACCTCAACAAATATAAAATGATCGAACTAATCCCATGCCTCCTATCAGATCACTATGGTGTAAGAGTGATTTTCAATAGCAACAAAAACAACAGAAAGCCCACATACATATGGAGGCTGAATAATACTCTACTCAATGACACCTTGACCAAAGAAGAAATAAAGAAAGAAATCAGAGACTTTTTAGAATTTAATGAAAATCAAGGCACAACATACCCAAATCTTTGGGACACAATGAAAGCAGTGCTAAGAGGTAAACTCATAGCCCTGAGTGCCTCCAAAAAGAAAATGGAGAGAGCATACACTAGCAGCTTAATGACACACCTGAAAGTCCTGGAACAAAAAGAAGCCTATTCACCCAGGAGGAGTAGAAGACAGGAAATGATCAAACTCAGGGCTGAAATCAATCAATTGGAAACAAAGCGAACCGTACAAAGAATTAACGAGTCCAGGAGCTGGTTCTTTGAGAAAATCAACATGATAGATAAACCCTTAGCCAGACTGACCAAAGGGCACAGAGAAAGTACCCAAATTAACAAACTTAGAAATGAAAAGGGAGATATAACAAAGGAAACTGAGGAAATCCAAAAAATCATCAGATCCTACTACAAGAGACTGTACTCAACACAACTGGAGAATCTGGAGGAAATGGACAATTTCCTTGACAGATACCAAATACCAAAATTAAATCAGGACAAAATAGATCATCTAAACAGTCCCATAACGCCTAAAGAAATAGAAGGAGTCATAGAAAGTCTTCCAACCAAGAAAAGCACAGGACCAGATGGTTTCAGTACAGAATTCTATCAGACCTTCAAAGAAGACTTAACACCAATACTTTTCAAACTATTCCACAAAATAGAAACAGAAGGAAAACTACCCAATTCCTTCTATGAAGCCACAATTATGCTGATACCAAAACCACACAAAGATCCAACAAAGAAAGAGAACTTCAGACTAATTTCCCTTATGAACATCGATGTAAAAATACTCAATAAAATTCTTGCCAACCGAATCCAAGAACACATCAAAACGATCATCCACCATGATCACTTGAACATAGGCTTTATCCCGGGAATGCAGGGTTGGTTTAATATATGGAAATCCATCAATGCAATCCACTACATAAACAAACTCAAAGAAAAAAATCACATGGTCATTTCATTGGATGCTGAAAAAGCATTTGACAAAATTCAGCATCCTTTCATGCTTAAAGTCTTGGAAAGAACAGGAATTCAAGGCCCATACCTAAACATAGTAAAAGCAAACCGGTAGCCAGCATCAAACTAAATGGAGAGAAACTTGAAGCAATCCCACTGAAATCAGGGACCAGACAAGGCTGCCCCCTTTCTCCTTATCTTTTCAATATTGTACTTGAGGTACTAGCTCGGGCAATTCGACAACATAAGGAGGTCAAAGGGATACAAATTGGAAAGGAAGAAGTCAAACTATCATTATTTGCAGACAACATGATCGTCTACCTAAGTGACCCAAAAAACTCCACTAGAGAGCTCCTACAACTGATAAATAACTTCAGCAAAGTGGCAGGTTATAAAATCAACACAAGCAAATCAGTGGCCTTCCTATACTCAAAGGATAAGCAGGCTGAGAAAGAAATTAGGGAAATGACCCCCTTCACAATAGCCACAAACAGTATAAAGTATCTTGGGGTGACTCTTACCAAACATGTGAAAGATCTGTATGACAAGAACTTCAAGACTCTGAAGAAGGAAATGGAATAAGACCTCAAAAAATGGGAAAACCTCCCATGCTCATGGATCGGTAGAATCAATATAGTTAAAATGGCCATTTTGCCTAAAGCACTACACAGATTCAATGCAATACCCATCAAAATCCCAACTCAATTCTTCACAGAGTTAGAAAGAGCAATTATCAAATTCATCTGGAACAACAAAAAACCCAGGATAGCTAAAACTATTCTCAGCAACAAAAGAAAATCTGGGGGAATCAGTATCCCTGACCTCAAGCAATACTACAGAGCAATAGTGTTAAAAACTGCATGGTATTGGTACAGTGACAGGCAGGAGGATCAATGGAACAGGATTGAAGATCCAGAAATGAACCCACACACCTATGGCCACTTGATCCTCGAAAAAGAGGCTGAAAACATCCAATGGAAAAAAAGATAGCCTTTTCAACAAATGGTGCTGGTTCAACTGGAGGTCAGCATGCAGAAGATTGCGAATTGATCCATCCGTGTCTCCTTGTACTAAGCTCAAATCCAAATGGATCAAGGACCTCCACATAAAGCCAGACACTCTGAAGCTAATAGAAAAGAAACTGGGGAAGACCCTTGAGGACATCGGTACAGGGAGAAAGTTTCTGAACAGAACATCAATAGCGTATGCTCTAAGAGCAAGAATTGACAAATGGGACCTCATAAAATTACAAAGTTTCTGTACGGCAAAGGACACCATCAAGAGGACAAATCGGCAACCAACAAACTGGGAAAAGATCTTCACCAATCCTACATCAGATAGAGGGCTAATATCCAATATATATAATGAACTCAAGAAGTTAGACTCCAGAAAACCAAACAACCCTATTAAAAAATGGGGTACAGAGTTAAACAAAGAATTCTCACCTAAAGAACTTCGGATGGCGGAGAAGCATCTTAAAAAATGCTCAACTTCATTAGTCATTAGGGAAATGCAAATCAAAACAACCCTGAGATTTCACCTTACACCAGTCAGAATGGCTAAGATTAAAAATTCAGGAGACAGCAGGTGTTGGAGAGGGTGTGGAGAAAGAGGAACACTCCTCCACTGCTGGTGGGGTTGCAAATTGGTACAACCACTCTGGAAATCAGTCTGGCGGTTCCTCCGAAAACTGGGTACCTCACTTCCAGAAGATCCTGCTATACCACTCCTGGGCATATACCCAGAGGATTCCCCACCATGTAATAAGGATACATGCTCTACTATGTTCATAGCAGCCCTATTTATAATTGCCAGATGCTGGAAAGAACCCAGGTATCCCTCAACAGAAGAGTGGATGCAAAAAATGTGGTATATCTACACAATGGAGTACTATTCAGCCATTAGAAACAATGAATTCATGAAATTCTTAGGCAAATGGATGGAGCTAGAGAACATCATACTAAGTGAGGTAATTCAGACTCAAAAGATGAATCATGGCATGCACTCACTAATAAGTGGATATTAACCTAGAAAACTGGAATACCCAAAACATAATCCACACATCAAATGAGGTACAAGAAGAAAGGAGGAGTGGCCCCTGGTTCTGGACTCAGTGAAGCAGTATTTGGCAAAACCAGAACGGAGAAGTGGGAAGGGGTGGGTGGGAGGACAGGGGGAGAGAAGGGGGCTTGAGGGACTTTTGGGGAGTAGGGGGCTAGAAAAGGGGAAATCATTTGAAACGTAAATAAATTATATCGAATAAAAAAAAGAAAAAAATCATAATTTGATGGTATAATTTTCTGTTTATTTATATTTGCTTATAATTCGTCACTACTAATTTGGGGACTTTGCTGACAAGAGCTGGTTGTCAGCATTCAATGTTATTCTTTTGTTTTTCCTCCCATCAGAACCTCACTTCCCCATTTCCCTTTTTAGATGCTTCTGCTTATTCCTATTTAAAAATCCTCTTGACCCTTTAATCTGTGCCTCTGCAAACCAAGACTTGTTTCTTTGTCCGGCTCCTTTAATCTTACACCAGGACCTCTGTATCAAGAAGCCTTCCTCTTTAGGTTTGCACTACTTTTTTTTTGTTTATGGCATCTGACCCTTGAAGTCAAATGACATCTGCAATCCCTTCCTTCAGGCCCATTTTGCTAAGTGTACTTGGTGCTGGTTAGGTCTTTCAAGCTTTCCTACAGGACTCATTTGCCTTCTTCTTAATGTTTTCTTTGCTCTTCACAAAGCTTAGTAGGTAGCAAAGTAGGGAGGGGATATGAAAGACCTTGTACTGGGGTTTGCTAAATTTCTGCCTCACAGAATGCCTATGAGCTATTAGTAGTATCTCTTCTCTTTAATCAATGCTGAACCCAATAGAATAATTTTTGAATTTAACAAGTGTTATTTGTTTGCTTGTATAAATCATTTAGAGATAAGATCTACAGTAGTCAGTGAATGTTCCATTACTAATATTTTCAAATCCACACCATAAAAATATCTTTTCTGGGAGACAGATAGAATACCCAGACAAAATTATGACAACTGGACTTGCTTGTACAGAACAGGCTTTGTTTTCCTGTAACTACATGCTGGCTAACAGTCTTCTGTAGGTTTCAAAGGATTCATTGTTCTACCACTTCATACATACCATGCAGACATGTATATGTTTCAAAACCATGCCCACACATAAAAATACAAATTAATACATCTTTATTATGATAAAAGGTCTTCACTAAAGAGTTATTGTAGGAAAGATGCTCACTTCTACATCAGCATGCTCTGCAGGAGGTCTTCTCCTAAAACACTTGAAGAGTTTATTACACTTCTTACATAAAATGTGAAATTGTTCAAAGTGTTATTCACTGGTAAGACAACACTTCTACATTTGAGGGTGTTATTCAGGAATATAGGTATCCACCCACAATCACATATGATCCAAATCTTCATTTCCAATATCTGATTGTCAAATGTTAATAGGTAGCATCCATAGGAGCTAGACATTTATTTTTGTTATTATATATTTATTGTTGTTTTATTATTGTGGTACTTTGGATTAAACCCAGTGCCTTCTGAATGCTAAGCAGCAGCTCCTTAAGAACAAAGTTTCTGTAAAGCAAAGGACACCATCAAAAGGGCAAATCGGTAACCAACAAATTGGGAAAAGATCTTCACCAATCCTACATCAGATAGAGGGCTAATATCCAATATATATAAAGAACTCAAGAAGTTAGACTCCAGAAAACCAAACAACCCTATTAAAAAATGGGATACAGAGTTAAACAAAGAATTCTCACCTGAAGAACTTCGGATGGCAGAGAAACACCTTAAAAAATGCTCAACTTCATTAGTCATTAGGGAAATGCAAATCAAAGCAACCCTGAGATTTCACCTTACACCAGTCAGAATGACTAAGATTCAAAATTCAGGAGACAGCAGGATGTGGAGAAAGAGGAACACTTCTCCACTGCTGGTGGGGTTGCAAATTGGTACAACCACTCTGGAAATCAGTCTGGTGGTTCCTCCGAAAACTGGGCACCTCACTTCCAGAAGATCCTGCTATACCACTCCTGGGCATATACCCAGAGGATTCCCCACCATGTAATAAGGATACATGTTTCACTATGTTCATAGCAGCCCTATTTATAATTGCCAGATGCTGGAAAGAACCCAGGTATCCCTCAACAGAAAAGTGGATGCAAAAAAATGTGGTATATATATACAATGGAGTACTATTCAGCCATTAGAAAAAATGAATTCATGAAATCCTTAGGCAAATGGATGGAGCTGGAGAACATCATACTAAGTGAGGTAACCCAAACTCAAAAGATGAATCATGGTATGCACTCACTAATAAGTGGATATTAGCCTAGAAAGCTGGAATACCCAAAACATAATCCACACATCAAATGAGGTACAAGCAGAATGGAGGAGTGGCCCCTTATTCTGGAAATACTCAGTGAAGCAGTATAGGGCAAAACCAGAACAGGGAAGTGGGAAGGGTTTGGTGGGAAAACAGGGGGAGGGAAGGGGGCTTATGGGACTTTAGGGGAGTCGGGGTCCAGAAAAGGGGAAATCATTTGAAATGTAAATAAATATATCAATAAATTAAAAAAAAAAAAAAGAACTTCCCTACCTTAACTTGAAAGACTTCAAGGTCACTCTAAGAGGAACAGTCTCACCTTAATTCCCCAAACCCATGAGACTGTATATATATATATATATATATATATGTCATCACAGGCTCCATGTGGCTTGTAATGTCCACAAGTTGTGAGTTTTCTATTATTGTGAATCTACTCATATGTTATGTAATAACATATGACACATACTATGTGTATTTGTTCACCTAAAGAACTGGGGCCTCAACTAAATGCAAACACTTTAACTACTAAATCATGCTGTTTTCTTTCATGGAAAGCTAATAATGCTTCCCAATTTGACACATATGTTTAATTGAAATCTGAGTGCTTTGGTCATCATCAGTATCCTGGATTTATCAGGAGTATATGTATTTATTTGCAATAAATATTGTATAATTAACGTCTTATTATATTTATTTGTTGATGTATATAAGTGTTTTGCCTGTATGTATGTAGTGCACCATATGCAGAGTTTAGAAGAGGCTGTGAAATACACCCTGGTTACACGTATAACACCTTGTGTTTACAGAGAATTGAGAGCCCCCATGTGAGTGCTAGGAAACCCAGGTCCTCTGAAAGAACAAGTGCTCATTACTGCTCACCCATCTCTTTAGCTTCAAAGTGTCTTTGTGTGTATGTATGTAGTGGGTGTATGCTTATACACCAGTGCTAAACTGTCCAAAAAAAATCAAATGCTAAAAAATGAGGTTTTAATACTAAAATAAAGAAAATATACCATGGAATATAAAAGAAGAAAAACTTTTAACTATGAGGGTATTAAATTTGCCTATGGTATTACCATAAGTAATAATTTACCAAGAATTTTTGGTAAGTGCATAAAAATATCAAAGACAAAAAATACATAATCATCTCAATGGTTGTAAAAAGTATAAACTAAGCAGGACTACTTGGAGCTGAATTTAAGATAGTTATTAACTTTATTGCTTTACTATATCAATTCTCCTAAGGTGTTAAATGCCTGATGGATAACGTTTATATTATATTATATTATATTATATTATATTATATTATATTATATTATATTATATTATATTATATTATATTATATTGTTGTTCCAGGTTTATAAAATTACTTTTATCTATGATTTTCACATTTTAAATTTTTCCTTATTAATCTCAATTATAGGCACTGGGCACACAGTGGAGCAACTGGGACAGGAGCCTTCCTGATCATCATTTGCACCTGGGAACCAGGCAGTTCCACATACTTCTGTGCACAGCCAGCCAGGAGAAAGTGATCCCCCAGCAGCACTTTCACTTCTGGGAGCAGAGGTGAGACGCCCCCCCCCCCGGCCCCCACCGTTCTCTCCAATAACTTTCCAGGGAGGAATGGCTAGGAGCACACAGTGTATACAATCAATGGATCAGCTGAGACAGGATCCTTCCAGTTGCCCTCTGCACCCTTGAGTGAAGCAGCTGCACAACTATATGCACACAGATCCTGTCAGAAGAGAGTTAGTCTCCAAGGAATGCTGACACAGGCTTACACGCCTACAGGAGGGATCCAGTCATAAACAGCAAGTCGAACTAACACCAGAGATAACCAGATGGTGAAAGGCAAGTGAAACAACTCTATCTACAGAAACAAAAGTTACTTGGCAACATCAGAACCAAGTTTTACGACCACAGCAAGTCCTGGATACACAAAAACACCTGAAAAGCAAGAGTTGGATTTAAAATAAGTATCTTATGATGCTTATAGAGCACTTTAAGAAGAGCATAAATGACAAAGCAGATGAGAGGTGGTGGCTGCGGCCGCGCAGTATGAGCAGATCTCATGCAGACTCCAAGAGAAAACAAATGCCAGGCAAGACTGCTCTACCCAGCAAAAATCTCAATCATCACAGATGGAGAAACCAAGATATTCCATGACAAAACCAAATTTACACAATATCTTTCCACAAACCCAGCCCTACAAAGAATAACAGGAGGAAAACTCCAATACAGGAGGGACACTACACCCTGGAACAAGCAAAATAGTAACCTTCTTTCACCAAACCCAAAAGAACATAACCACTCAAATATAAAAATAACATCAAAATGACAGGAAGTAATAATTACTATTCCTTAATATCTCTTAACATCAGTGGACTCAATTCCACAATAAAAAGACAGACTAACAGACTGGATGAGGAAGCAGTTTTTGCTGCATACAGGAAACACATCTCAGTGTCAAAGACAAACACTATCATAGAGTAAAAGGCTGGAAGACAATTTTACAAGCAAATGGTCTCAGGAGACAAGCCTGAGTAGCCATTCTAATATCAGATAAAATTGACTTTCAACCTAAAGTCATCAAAAGAGACTCTGAGGGACACTTCTTGCTGGTCAAAGGAAAAATACAACAAGAAGAACTCTCAATTCTGAACATCTATGCTCCAAATGCAAGGGCACCCTCATTCGTAAAAGAAACTTTACTAAAGCTCAAAGCACACATTGCACCTAACATAATAATTGAGGGTGACTTCAACACCCCACTCTCCTCAATGGACCGATTAGGAAAACAGAAACTAAACAGGGATATAGTGAAGCTAATTGAAGCCTTGCACCAATTGAATTTGATGGATATATATAGGACATTTCATTCCAAAGCAAAAGAATATACCTTTTTCTCAGCACCTCATGGTACCTTCTCCAAAATCAATCATATAATTGGTCACAAGACAGACCTCAACAAATATAAGAAGATCAAAATAATCCCATGCCTCCTATCGGTTCACTATGGAGTAAAAGTGGTCTTCAATAGCAACAAGAACAACAGAAAGCCCACCTACACATGGAAACTGAATAATACTCTACTCAATGATACCTTGGTCAAGGAAGAAATAAAGAAAGAAATCAAAGACTTTTTAGAATTTAATGAGAATGAAGGCACAACATACCCAAATCTATGGGACACAATGAAAGCAGTGCTAAGAAGAAAACTCATAGCCCTGAGTGCTTCCAAAAAGAAAATGGAGAGAGCATACACAGCAACTTAAAGGCACACATGACAGCTCTGGAACAAAAAGAAGCTATTTCACCCAGGAGGAGTAGAAGTCAGGAAATCATCAAACTCAGGGCTGAAATCAATCAAGTATAAACAATGAGAACCATACAAAGAATCAACAAAACCAGGAGCTGGTTCTTTGAGAAACTCAACAAGATAGATAAAACCTTAGCCAGACTAACAAAAGGGCACAGAGATAATATCCAAATTAACAAAATTAGAAAGGAAAAGGGAGATATAACAACAGAATCTGAGGAAATACAAAGCATCATCAGGTCCTACTACAAAAGCCTATATTCAACACAACTGGAGAATCTGGAGGAAATGGACAGTTTCCTAGACAGATACCAAATACCAAAATTAAATCAGGATCAAACAAATCATCTAAACAGTCCCATAACCCCGAAAGAAATAAAAGGGGTCATAGAAAGATTTCCAACCAAAAAAAAAAAAAAAAAAAAAAAAAAAAAAAAAAAAAAACATGGGACCAGATGGTTTCAGTGCAGAATTCTATCAGGGACTGAAAGAAGACCTAACACCAATACTCTTCAACTATTCCACAAAATAGAAACAGAAGGAACACTACCCTACTCTTTCTAAGAAGCCACAATTATGCTGATACCAAAACCACACAAAGATCCAACAAAGAAAGACAACTTCAGACCAATATCCCTTATGAACATTGATGCAAAAATACTCAACAAAATTATTGCCCACTGAATCCAAGAACACATCAAAACAATTATTCACCATGATCAAGTAGGCTTCATCTCAGGGATGCACGGAGGTTCAATATACAGAAATCCAACAATGCAATCCACTACATAAACAAACTCAAAGAAAAAAAAATCACATGGTTATTTCATTAGATGCTGAAAAGCATTTGACAAAATTCAGCATCTTTTCATGCTAAACGTCTTGGAAAGAACAGGAATTCAAGGCCCATACCTAAACATAGCAAAAGCAATATACAGCAAACCAGTAGCCAACATCAAACAAAATGGAGAACAATTTGAAGTAATCCCACTAAAATCAGGGACTAGACAAGGCTGCCCCCTCTCTCCATATCTTTTCAATGTAGTACTTGAGGTACTAACTAGAGCAATTAGACAACATAAGGAGATCTACGAGATACACATTGAAAAAGAAAAAGTCAAACTATCACTATTTGCAGATGATATGATAGTCTACTTAAGTGACCCAAAAACCTCCACCAGAGAATTCCTACAGCTGATAAACAACTTCAGCAAAGTGGCTGGTTATAAAATCAACTCAAGCAAATCAGTAGCCTTTCTATACACAAAGGATAAGCAGACTGAGAAAGAAATTAGGGAAATGACATCCTTCACAATAACCACAAACTATATAAAGTATCTTGGTGTGACTCTAACCAAACATGTGAAAGATCTGTATGACAAGAACTTCAAGTCGCTGAAGAAGAAAATCGAAGAAGACCTCAGAAAATGGAAAAAATCTTCCATGCTCGTTGATCGGCAGGATTAATATAGTTAAAATGGACATCTTGCCAAAAGCAAGGTACAGATTCAGTGCAATCCCCACTCAGTTCTCAATTCTCAATTTCATCTGGAATAACAAAAAACACCCAGGATAGCTAAAATTCTTCTCAACAGTAAAAGAACTTCTGGGTGAATCAGTATCCCAGACCTTAAGCAATACTACAGAGTAATAGTATTAAAAACTGCATGGTATTGGTACAGTGACAGGCAAGTGGATCAGTGGAATAGTATTGAAGACCCAGAAATGAACCGACATACCTATCGTCACTTCCTCTTCAAAAAAGGAGCTGAAAACATCCAGTGGAAAAAAAGATAGCCTTTTCAACAAATGGTGCTGGTTCAATTGGAGGTCAGCATGCAGAAGAATGCGAATTGTTCCATTTTTATCTCCTTGTAATAAGCTCAACTCCAAATGGATCAAGGACCTCCACATAAAGCCAGACACACTGAAGCTAATAGAAAAGAAACTGGGGAATACCCTTGAGGACATTGGAGCAGGGGGAAAGTTCCTGAACAGAACACCTATAGCTTATGCTCTAAGATCAAGAATTGACAAATGAGACCTCATAAAATTACAAAGTTTCTGTAAGGCTAAGAACACCATCAAAAGGACAAATCAGCAACGAACAAATTGGAAAAAGATCTTCACCAATTCTACATCTGACAGGGGCTAATATCCAATATATACAAAGAACTCAAGATGGTAGACCCCAGAAAACCAAATAGCCCTATTAAAAATGGGGGTACAGAGCTAAACAAAGAATTTTCACCTGAAGAACTTCGGGTGGCTGAGAAGCACCTTAAAAATGTTCAACATCATTATTCATTAGGGAAATGCAAATCAAAACAACCCTGAGATTTCACCTCACACCAGTCAGAATGGCTAAGATTAAAAACTCAGGAGACAGCAGGTATTAGCAAGGATGTGGAGAAAGAGGAACACTCCTCCATTGCTGGTGGGGTTGCAAGCTGGTAAAACCACTCTCGAAATCAGTCTGACAGTTCCTAAAAAACAGGGGAGGACACTTCCAGAGGACCCTGCTATACCACTCCTGGGCATATACCCAGAAGACTCCCCAGCATGTAATAAGGATACATGCTCCACTATGTTCATATCAGCCCTATTTATAATAGCCAGAAGCTAGAAAGAACCCAGATGTCCCTCAACGGAGGAATGGATACAAAATTGTGGTAGATTTACACAATGGAGTACTACTCAGCAATTAAGCATAATGAATTCATGAAATTTTTAAGCAAATGTTTGGAACTAGAAAATATCCTAAATGAGGTAACACAATCACAAAAGAATACACATGGAATGCAATCACTGATAAGTGGATACTAATTAGCCCAGAAGCTCTGAATACTCAAGACACAATTAGCATATCAAATGAGCCCCAAGAAGAAGGAAGGAGAGGGTCCTGGTCCTGGAAAGGCTTGATCAAGTATTGTAGGGGATTACCAGAGAAATGGGAGGGGTGTGATTGGGGAATGGGTGAAGAGAAGAGGGTTTATGCGACATATGGGGAGGGGGGAACGGAGAAAGGGAAAAGCATTTGGAATGTAAACAAAAAATATAGAAAATAAAAAAATACAAAAGGAAAACTAACAACAATCTTTATTTTCAGATGTTATGGATTTATGAATAAAAGAGTGTAAACATTCCTTGAGGAAATGTCTACAAAACCAATAAACATTTTCAGCAGAACAGCAGGAAAGTAAATCAACACAGAAAATTCAAGAGCCTTCCCATATACAAATGAAAAATAGGCTAAGAAAGAAATCAGTCAAACAACATATTTCACAACAGCCTGAAAAAATATCCTGAGTGAAAAGCTATGTAATAAAATCTTAATATATTAAGAAGAGAAGATGGTGGGCACAGGGGAAAAGTTCCTGAACAGATCACCGGTAGCTTATGCTTTAAGATCAAGAATTGACAAATGGGACCTCATAAAATTACAAAGTTTCTGTAAGGCAAAGGACACTGATAAAAGGACAAAATGGCAACCATCAAATTGGGAAAGGATATTCACCAACCCCACATCTGATAGAGGGCTAATATCCAATATATACAAAGAACTCAAGAAGCTAGACCCCAGGGAACCAAATAACCCTATTAAAAATGGGGTACAGATCTTAACAAAGAATTTTCACCTGAAGAAATTCGGATGGCCGAGAAGCACCTTAAGAAGTGCTCAACATCATTAATCATTAGGGAAATGCAGATCAAAACAACCCTGAGATTTCACCTTACAACAGTCAGAATGGCTAAGGTCCAAAACTCAGGAGACAGCAGGTGTTGGCAAGGATGTGGAGAAAGAGGAACACTCCTCCACTGCTGGTGGGGCTGTAAGATGGTACAACCACTGTGGAAATCAGTCTGGAGGTTCCTCAGAAAACTGGACATGAGACTTCCAGAGGACCCTGCTATACCTCTCCTGGGCATATACCCAAAGGATTCCCCAGCATGCAATAAAGACACATGCTCCATTATGTTCATAGCAGCCTTATTTATAATAGCCAGAAGCTGGAAAGAACCCAGATGCCCCTCAAAGGAGAAATGGATACAGAAAATGTGGTATATTTACACAATGGAATACTACTCAGCAATTAGAAACAATTAATTCACAAAATTTTTAGGCAAATGGTTTGATCTGGAAAATATCATCCTAAGTGAGGTAACCCAATCACAAAAGAATACACATGGAATGCAATCTCTGATAAGTGGATATTAATTAGCCCAGAAGCCCTGAATACCCAAGGCACAAATTGCATAACAAATGACTCCCATGAAGAAGTATGGAGAGGGTCCTGATCCTGGAAAGGATTGATCTAGCATGGGAAGGGAATATAAGGACAGAGAAAAAAGGAGGGAGGTGATTGGAGAAGGGATGGAGAGAAGAAGGTTTATGGGACATATGGGGAGGGGGGATCTGGGAAAGGGGAAATCATTTGGAATGTAGACAAAGAATATAGAAAATAAAAATATTAAAAAAGAAAAAAGAAGGAAAGGCCATTTTCAAGAAAAAAAAAAGAAGAGAAGATGGGATCAAAAAGGCTAATGTGGAAATGGACATTCTAATATTAATACAGTGGAGATATGGCAAAACATATCAAATTTTCAACACCATTCATTGCAAATAGAAACAAACTCAATTTCATATAAATATATACACACACACACACACACACACACACACACACAATCAATCCTGAATGGTGAATGAATTGCTGAAACTATCATCTTCTCTGAATTCTAGATTTAGAAGAAACTAGTATAGTAAAAACAGACACATTGATCAATGGAATCAACCTCAAGACCCAGGTCTACATGTATACACACTGAATTTTGTACTAATCAGCAAAAATGAATACTTGAGAAAAGATTACCTTCAATAAATGGTGGTGGTAAAAGTGGATGGCTGAAGTATAAAATGCAAATAGATCCATAACTATCTCTCTGCATGAAATTCAACTCTAAGTGGATCACTGAACTTCACATAAAACCAGATATGCTGATCTGCAGAGAGGAGAAAGTGAGAAATAGGCTTGAACTCACTGACACAACACAGAGCTTTCCGACAGGATGCCAGTAGCAAAGGCACTAAGACCAAACACTAATTAATGGGATCTCATGAAGCTGAAAATAAGGCAAAGCGAGCAGAGCATCCTTCCAGCAAAGCTGCAGCCAAAAGAACAGTTAAAAGGCAAGAATATGTCTGATAAAATGTTAGTAGCTACAGTATAAAAGGAACTAAAACATTGAGCATCAGGAAATAACCCATTTTAGTATCATGTGCAGTACTCAGCAGAGAGTCTCAAAAGATAACTCTATATAAAAAATGAGGTACAGAGCTAAACAATTTTCAACTGAGGAATATCGAATGGCTGAGAAGCACCTAAAATAAAGTTCAGTATCCTTAGTGATCAGGGAAATGTAAATCCAAACAACCCTGAGATTTCACCTCACAACAGTCAGAATGGCTAAGATCAAAAACTCAGCAGACTTCAGGTGGGGGCTAGAATGTGGAGAAAGAGGAGCACTCTTCCACTGCTGGTGGGGTTGTAAGCTGGTACAACCACTCTGGAAATAAGTTTGGCAGTTCCTCAGAAAACTGGGCATAATACTACTGGAGGACCCTGTTATACCATTCCTAGTATATACCCAGAGGATACTCCAGCATGTAATTAGGACACATGCTCCACTATGTTCCTAGCAGCCATATTTATAATATCTAGAAGCTCAAAGGAGAAATGGATACAGAAAATGTGGTATATTTTCACAATGAAACACTACCCGGCTATTAAAAACAATGAATTCATCAAATTCTTAGACAAATGTATGGAATTAGAAAATTTCATCCTGCCGGGTGGCGGCGGCGGCGGCGGCGGCGGCAGCAGCAGTGCAGCAGTAGCTGGTCCAGCTGAAGGGCCATCAGCAGTGGAGCCAGGGCGACACAGGGACCAGTTAGGCCCTGCGCCCACGACCACTGACCTTCGCTGACCAGCCGGGCGGCAAGCAGCTGCAGTTGTGCTGCGCCTTTCCTGCACGGAGGCCACTTCAGAACTCGGCCTCCCACCAGTCAGGAGAGGTGCATCCATCTTGGTTCCGGACTCCGGGGATCGGACAGACTGAGGTACACAAACATAATCCGAGGCCAACACTGCGGTGGTCTGAGCCCGACGGGCGTTGGCCTGCACCCAGGCCCTGGGCTTGTCGGGGGGGGGGGGCCATCGGGGTGCCAATCCAGCCAGGGTTTTTTTTGCCCAGGCCTGCGCGCGCTCCGCCGCCATTTTGCCTGCAGGACGACAGAGAGCTCTGGCCGGCAGACCTGTAACAGGCATAGCCTGAGGCTAACAAAGCGAGGGTCTAGGCCCCAAAAGGCACAGGACTGACCCCAAGGACTGGGCGGCTTGGTGGGCCATCTGTGAGTCAGTCCGCCCAGGGGATTGTTAGCACAGCAGACTCTCCCAGCGCTTTCAGGGAGCGCAGGCTCGCACGCCCGCCATCCTAGTCACCTGGCAGACCCAATTAACAGTCATAGCCCTAGGGTAACTTTGCTCGGACCTTGGCCTCCCAGGCTTTTGCCTGGACTCAGGGACTGGGCGGCCAGGCTAACCTTGTGTGCGACAGCCCGATTGGCGGATCAGCTGCCCAGCAGAGTGAGCGGAACACAGGGGAGATCACAGCAGCGTACATCATCGGCACTCCCTGGGGGTGCACACAGGCTCCATCTGGTCCACAGACACAATCTGGGGCAAGGCCTCAGGCTGAAGCCCTCAGCTCTACTCCCTCCGCTTCCAGATCCAGATCAGCCTGGGCGGCAGCACCACATCTCCAAGTCCTGCAAGTGGCTAGCTGGGCTTCCGGGAGGCCAGTTGGGAGAAGTCAGTGTGCTCCAGTGAATCCAGCGGGCCCCAGCGGGAGCCTTCGGGTGCCTGCTTTGGGATCTGAACAGCCTGGGCAGCAGCACCCTGTCTACAAGCAGTGCAGGAGGTAAGCTGTGCACCAGAGGCCAACTGGGAAGGGGCAGCTTACACTGGTGAGTCCAGCACTGACAAGACAAACTAACATCAGTGAGAACTAGATGGCAAAAGGCAAACGCAGGAACGTCACTAACAGAAATCAAGGCAATATGGCAACATCTGAACCCAATTCTCCTCTACCAACATGTCCTGGATACCCCATCACACCAGTAAAACAAGATTTGGATTTAAAATCACTGGTCATGATGCTGGTACAGGAACACATGAAGGACATACTTAAAGAAATTCAGGAGAAAATGGATCAAAAGTTAGAAGCCCTTGCAAGGGAAACACAAAAATCGTTGAAAGAAATCCAGGAGAATATAAAAGCCAACAAGGAGGAAATGCAAAAAACACTTAAAGAAATACAGGAGAACTTTGGTCAACAGGCTGAGGTCATGAAAAACGAAACACAAAAATCTCTTAAAGAAATACAGGAGAACTTTGGTCAACAGGCTGAGGTCATGAAAAAGGAAACACAAAAATCAAAGAATTCCAGGAAAACACAAACATGCAAGTGAAGGAGCTAAGCAAAACCATCCAGGATCTAAAATCAGAAGTAGAAACAACTAAGAAAACTCAAAGGGAGACAACTTTGGAGATAGAAAGCCTTGGGAAGAAATCAGGGGACAGAGATGCAAATATCAACAACAGAATACAAGAAATAGAAGAAAGAATCTCAGATGCTGAAGATTCCATAGAAACCATGGACTCAACAGTTAAAGAAAATGCAAAATGCAAAAAGCTTGTAACCCAAAATATCCAGGAAATCCAGGACACAATGAGAAGACCAAACCTAAGGATTATAGGCATAGATGAGAGTGAAGATTTACAACTTAAAGGGCCAGCAAATATCTTCAATAAAATTATGGAAGAAAACTTCCCTAACCTAAAGAGAGAGATGCCCATGAATATACAAGAAGCCTACAGAACTCCAAACAGACTGGACCAGAACAGAAATACTTCCCGTCACATAATAATCAAAACACCAAATGTTCTAAACAAAGAAAGAATATTAAAGGCAGTAAGAGAAAAAGGCCAAGTAACATATAAAGGAAGACCTATCAGAATCACAGCAGACTTTTCACCTGAGACTATGAAGGCTAGAAGGTCCTGGGCAGATCTCATGCAGACTCTAAGAGAACACAAATGCCAACCAAAACTACTATATCCAGCAAAACTCTCAATCACCATAGATGGAGAAACTAAGATATTTCATGACAAAACCAAGTTTACCCAATATCTATCCACAAACCCGGCCCTGAAAAGGATAATAGGAGGACAACACCAATACAAGGAGGGAAACTTCACCCTGGAAAAAGCAAGATAGTAACCTTTCATCAAACCCAAAAGAAGATAAGCATTCAAATTTAAAAAATAACGGCAAAAATGATAGGAAGTAACAATCACTATTCCTTAATATCTCTTAACATCAATGGACTTAATGCCCCAATAAAAAGACACAGACTAACTGACTGGATACGTAAACAGGACCCTACATTTTGCTGCTTACAGGAAACACACCTCAGGGTCAAAGACAAACACTACCTTAGAGTAAAAGGCTGGAAGACAATTTTACAAGCAAATGGTCTCAGGAAACAAGCTGGAGTAGCCATTTTAATATCAGATAAAATTGACTTTCAACCCAAAGTCATCAAAAGGGACCCTGAGGGACACTTCTTGCTGGTCAAAGGAAAAATACAAGAAGAAGAACTGTCAATCCTGAACATCTATGTATGCCCCAAATGCAAGGGCACCCTCTTTCGTAAAAGAAACTTTATTAAAACTAAAAGCATACATTGCACCTAACACAATAATTGTGGGTGACTTCAACACTGCACTTTCCTCAATGGACCGATCAGGAAAACAGAAATTAAACAGGGACACAATGAAACTAATTGAAGATTTGGACCAATTAGATTTAACAGATATATATAGAACATTCTATCCTAAAACAAAAGAATATACCTTTTTCTCAGCACCTCATGGTACCTTCTCCAAAATCGACCATATAATTGGTCACAAGACAGACCTCAACAAATATAAGAAGATAAAACTAATCCCATGCCTCCTATCTGATCACTATGGAGTAAAAGTGGTCTTAAATAGCAACAGAAACAACAGAAAACCCACATACACGTGGAAACTGAACAATACTCTACTCAATGATACCTTGGTCAAGGAAGAAATAAAGAAAGAAATTAAAGACTTTTTAGAACATAATGAAAATGAAAACACAACATACCCAAATCTATGGGACACAATGAAAGCAGTGCTAAGAGGAAAACTCATAGCCCTGAGTGCCTCCAAAAAGAAAATGGAGAGAGCATACATTACCAGCTTAATGACACACCTGAAAGCCCTAGAACAAAAAGAAGCTATTTTGCCCAGGAGGAGTAGAAGGCAGGAAATCATCAAACTCAGGGCCGAAATCAATCAAGTAGAAACAAAGAGAACCATACAAAAAATCAACAAAACCAGGAGCTGGTTCTTTGAGAAAATCAACAAGATAGATAAACCCTTAGCCAGACTGACCAAAGGACACAGAGAAAGTATCCAAATTAACAAACTTAGAAATGAAATGGGAGATATAACAACAGAAACTGAGGAAATCCAAAAAATCATCAGATCCTACTACAAGAGCCTGTAATCAACACAACTGGAGAATCTGGAGGAAATGGACAATTTCCTTGACAGATACCAAATACCAAAATTAAATCAGGACCAACTAGACCATCTAAACAGTCCCATAATGCCTAAAGAATAGAAGGAGTCATAGAAAGTCTTCCAACCAAAAAAAGCACAGGACCAGATGGTTTCAGTGCAGAATTCTACCAGACCTTCAAAGAAGAGTTAACACCAATACTCTTCAAACTATTCCACAAAATAGAAACAGAAGGAACACTACCCAATTCCTTCTACGAAGCCACAATTACGCTGATACCAAAGCCACACAAAGATCCAACAAAGAAAGAGAACTTCAGACCAATTTCCCTTATGAACATAGATGCAAAAATACTCAATAAAATTCTTGCCAACCGAATCCAAGAACACATCAAAACGATCATCCACCATGATCAAGTAGGCTTTATCCCGGGAATGCAGGGTTGGTTCAATATACGGAAATCCATCAATACAATCCACTACATAAACAAACTCAAAGAACAAAACCACATGGTCATTTCATTGGATGCTGAAAAAGCATTTGACAAAATTCAGCATCCCTTCATGCTTAAAGTCTTGGAGAGAACAGGAATTCAAGACCCATACCTAAACATAGTAAAAGCAATATACAGCAAACCGGTAGCCAGCATCAAACTAAATGGAGAGAAACTTGAAGCAATCCCACTGAAATCAGGGACCAGACAAGGCTGCCCCCTTTCTCCTTATCTTTTCAATATTGTACTTGAGGTACTAGCTCGGGCAATTCGACAACATAAGGAGGTCAAAGGGATACAAATTGGAAAGGAAGAAGTCAAACTATCATTATTTGCAGACGACATGATCGTCTACCTAAGTGACCCAAAGAACTCCACTAGAGAGCTCCTACAGCTGATAAACAACTTCAGCAAAGTGGCAGGTTATAAAATCAACTCCAGCAAATCAGTGGCCTTCCTATACTCAAAGGATAAGCAGGCTGAGAAAAAAATTAGGGAAATGACCCCCTTCACAATAGCCACAAACAGTATAAAGTATCTTGGGGTGACTCTTACCAAACATGTGAAAGATCTGTATGACAAGAACTTCAAGACTCTGAAGAAGGAAATGGAAGAAGACCTCAAAAAATGGGAAAAACTCCCATGCTCATGGATCGGTAGAATCAATATAGTTAAAATGGCCATTTTGCCTAAAGCACTATACAGATTCAATGCAATACCCATCAAAATCCCAACTCAATTCTTCACAGAGTTAGAAAGAGCAATTATCAAATTCATCTGGAACAACAAAAAACCCAGGATAGCTAAAACTATTCTCAGCAACAAAAGAAAATCTGGGGAAATCAGTATCCCTGACCTCAAGCAATACTACAGAGCAATAGTGTTAAAAACTGCATGGTATTGGTACAGTGACAGGCAGGAGGATCAATGGAACAGGATTGAAGATCCAGAAATGAACCCACACACCTATGGCCACTTGATCCTCGACAAAGAGTCTGAAAACATCCAATGGAAAAAAGATAGCCTTTTCAACAAATGGTGCTGGTTCAACTGGAGGTCAGCATGCAGAAGAATGCGAATTGATCCATCCTTGTCTCCTTGTACTAAGCTCAAATCCAAATGGATCAAGGACCTCCACATAAAGCCAGATACTCTGAAGCTAATAGAAAAGAAACTGGGGAAGACCCTTGAGGACATCGGTACAGGGAGAAAGTTTCTGAACAGAACACCAATAGCGTATGCTCTAAGAGCAAGAATTGACAATTGGGACCTCATAAGGTTACAGAGTTTCTGTAAGGCAAAGGACACCATCAAGAGGACAAATCGGCAACCAACAAATTGGGAAAAGATCTTCACCAATCCTACATCAGATAGAGGGCTAATATCCAATATATATAAAGAACTCAACAAGTTAGACTCCAGAAAACCGAACAACCCTATTAAAAAAATGGGGTACAGAGTTAAACAGAGAATTCTCACCTGAAGAACTTCGGATGGCAGAGAAGCATCTTAAAAAATGCTCAACTTCATTAGTCATTAGGGAAATGCAAATCAAAACAACCCTAAGATTTCATCTTACACCAGTCAGAATGGCTAAGATTAAAAATTCAGGAGACAGCAGGTGTTGGAGAGGGTGTGGAGAAAGAGGAACACTCCTCCATTGCTGGTGGGGTTGCAAATTGGTACAACCACTCTGGAAATCAGTCTGGCGGTTCCTCCAAAAACTGGGCACCTCACTTCCAGAAGATCCTGCTATACCACTCCTGGGCATATATCCAGAGGATTCCCCACCATGTAATAAGGATACATGCTCTACTATGTTCATAGCAGCCCTATTTATAATTGCCAGATGCTGGAAAGAACCCAGGTATCCCTCAACAGAAGAGTGGATGCAAAAAATGTGGTATATCTACACAATGGAGTACTATTCAGCCATTAGAAACAATGAATTCATGAAATTCTTAGGCAAATGGATGGAGCTAGAGAACATCATACTAAGTGAGGTAACCCAGACTCAAAAGGTGAATCATGGTATGCACTCACTAATAAGTGGTTATTAACCTAGAAAACTGGAATACCCAAAACATAATCCATACATCAAATGAGATACAAGAAGAAAGGAGTAGTGGCCCCTGGTTCTGGAAAGACTCAGTGAAACAGTAATTCGGCAAAAACCAGATCGGGGAAGTGGGAAGGGGTGGGAGGGAGGACAGGGGAAGAGAAGGGGGGCTTACGGGACTATCTGGGAGTGGGGGGGCTAGAAAAAGGGAAATCATTTGAAATGTAAATAAATTATATCGAATAAAAAAATGTGAAAAAAAAATCCAGTTCCTTTATTTACTTATTTAAAAAAAAAAAAAAAGAAAATTTCATCCTGAGCAAGGTAACCCAGTCACAAAAGAATACAAATGGTATGCACTCACTGATAAGTGGATATTAGCCCAGAAGCTTGGAATACATAAGATATAATTCACATATCAAGATGCTCAGGAAGAAGGAAGAACAATGTATGAATAGTCTGGTGTTTAGAAAGGGGAAAAAATTCCCACAGAAGGAGATACAAAAGCAAAGTCTGTAGCAGAATCTGAGAGAAGGACCATCTAGAAACTATCCCCACCTAGTAATCCATCCCATATACAGTTAGGAAACTCAGACACTATTATTGATGCCCACAAGGACTTGCTGAACAGAGCCGGATAGAGCTGTCAGCTGGGAGGCTCTGCTAGTGCATGAAGTGGACACTTTCAGCCAGCCATTAAAACTGAGCACAGGGTCCCCAATGGGGAAGGTAGAGAAAGGACACAAGGAGCTGAACGGTTTGTAGCACCATAGAAGGAACAGCAAAATGAGCAACTCAGTACTTCCAGAGCTTCCAGGGACAAAACCATCAACCAGAGACTGCACATGGAGTTACTCATGGTTCCAGATGCATAGGCAGCAGAGGATGGCCTTGTTGGACATCAAAAGGAGGAGAGGCCCTTGGTCCTGGAAAGACTCGATTCTGCAGTGTGGGGGAAAGATGGGACAGGGAAGCGGGAGAGGGTTGATTGGGGAACAGGGAGAGGGGAGATGGATTATAAGACTTTTAAAGGGGACCAGGAAAGGGGACAATATTTGAAGTGTAAATGAAGAATATATCTAATAAAAAGTAAAAAAATAAAAAATAAAAACAAATAGAGTGCACACTGGTATAATCAGTATAGAAAATTAGGGTAAAAGTTCCATCAGGAAATTGAGTGCCAATTCACAATCATCCAATTATACTACTATTTGAAAAAAATACCAAAAGGATTCTACTATAATGCTTGTTCATTCACATTCATTGATTCTGTGTTCTACAATATGAATGATCCCAGAAGTTTGGTACCAACTAAAGTGCCAGCAAGAACACAATCTCCTAAGAAAGAGGAAATACAACGCAACATTATCTACATTTAAGAAAGAAACTAGAATGGGAGGGATAATGAGGGAAGAGAATGGGCACAGATAAAGGAAGAAATATAGGAGGCAGAATCTAACACTAAGTCCTTTGCAAATTTCACATGGAAACATACTATATTTAATTTATTCCTGATATGGCATGGCATAAAACATCTAGTTGGGGCATTATGGGCATTATCTCCACAATTATTTGGTGAATCTATTTGAATTCTTTTCATACATGTATTTATTTCTAACCTTCTACATTAGTACAATAGTGTTTTTCCATAGGAGACATGTTATGTTTTTTCTTATTCATTCAAAAAACAGAAGAAAAGTGAAACAACATGCACACAGAAATGAAAATCAAACAAGCAAAGGACGAATAAGACAAAGAAATAAATAATAAAACAAAACAAAATTTAAAAACCTTTAATCAAATAACTATTTTGTATTGGTTAAATCCTAGCCATAGGATCTACTGTGGAGTGTTGTAGTTACATGTAGGGACAATGTGCTGTAGAAAACATATTGTCCCTAGGTATATAATATCATATGGGTAGGCAGGTAGCTTGGAGGAGTTTGGTTCAAGAGAACAATATGAACAGAATATGTTGTATGAAAAAAAAATCTGCTAACTGAATACTAACCAGGATAAAACCTTCTATGTATAATACAAAGAATTACTGTTGCAATGTATTGAATGAGTATTGCATATTTTAACAACAAATCAAAGAGCTAATGAAATTTTAAGTAATCAAATTGATTATATTTTAAACAGTAAAAATACAAATGCACAGTATAATTGTACTCTTGTTTACATACATGTACACATCACCCACATTTATTTGCTATGTATTATTCAAAAAGTATTCTATACAACATAAACTAAATAGAATAGTAAATAGTATGACTTACACTGCTTTCATAGCTTCTTTCACTGGAGCTTTAGAACTTTTTACTGCTAGTAGAAAACCCAGAAGGTATCCCACAACTATTGAAGCATCTGCAATAGCTTCAAAAGGAAAACAGAACAAAAAAGGTTAACAATTATACTTGGTCATATAAAATACAAGTGAACTATATGTGATATCTATAATTTTTCATGCTATTCTCTATTGTCAGAGAGAAGATTGGTAGGAACACAGGGTAAGAAATGGGAGTGGGAGAAAAATTGGGGAGAGATTAAATTGTATGTATTTCTGGAATTTATCCTATCAAGTTTCAAATCAATGTGACAAGAAGTTTGTGATAAATTCATGCAAGAGTTGATGATATTCTTATACTTGATGCTAATCCTGAGACACAGTTGCTACTTCTTTGGGAACAGTGAGTCTGTTCTGTTAGGACTCTTCATTGCTTGAGTTAGGACTGTTCTTATAACCTGAATCATGTATTTTACTCAGTACTTAAAGATTGTGAACATTAATTATACCTAAAACAATGCCAGAGATTTATCTAACTACTGGCTGACAGTACCACTGTGTGGCATAGCCTTTTATGTAATCAAGTATCAGATACTCATATAATTTAATAATTTTATCTTATTTTGTTTATATATTTAATATAGCATAAATATATTCAATATGAACATAAAATAATTACATTTCCTTTATTATATCTCTATAGATATTATCAAAGTAAATATAAAATAAGTTTATATTTTTAAAAATGTTATCCAACCATTGATCTACCTATCTGTCACTGTACCAGTACAATGTGGTTTTTATCACTAAAACTCTATAGTATAGCTTGAGGTCAGGGATGGTGATTCCCCCAAAAATTGTTTTATTGTTGAGAATGGTTTTCACTATACTGGGATTTTTGTTATTTCAGATGAAATTCAGAATTGCTCTGTTTATCTCTGAAGAATTGAGTTGGCATTTTGATGGGCATTGCATTCAATCTCTATATTGCTTTGAGTAAGATAGCCATTTTCACTATGTTAATTCTGCGGGTCAATGAACACAAGAGATCTTTCCATTGTCTGAGGTCTTCTTAGATTTTATTCTTCAGAGCCATGAAGATCTTGTTATACAGATCTTTCACTTGCTTGAGTCACACTAAGATATTTTACATCATTTGTGACTATTGTGAAGGGTAGCATTTTGAAGACCTAGAAATAAACCCACACACCTATGGTTACTTGATATTTGACAAAGAAAACAATACCATCCAGTGGAAAAAAGACAACATTTTCAACAAATAGTGCTGGATCAACTGTTGGTCAGCATGTAGAAGAATGCAAATTGATCCATTCTTCACTCCTTGTACAAAACTCAAATCCAAGTGGATCAAGAACCTCAACATAAAACCAGATATGCTGAATCTAATAGGATAGAAAACAGAAAATAACCTCCAAAACATTAGAATAATGGAAAATTTCCTGAACAGAACACCAGTGACTCATGCTCTAATATGGACCTCGGAAAATTGCAAAGCTTCTGTAAGGCAAGGAACATTGCCAATAGGACAAAACGGCAACCCACAGATTTGGAAAAGATCTTTAGCAAACCACCAACTTAGAGAGGGATACTATCCAAAATATACAAATTACTCATAAGTTAGACCTGAGAGAACCAAATAACCCTATTAAAAAGTGGGGTACATAGTTAAACAAAAACATTCTCAACTAAAGGGGGAGACTTGAATGCCTGAGAAGAAGGGAGACCAAAGTCAGGATGCTTCAGAACAAAATAATCAAGGGAGTTAGAAGTTGAGAGGGATTTGGAAGGAAGAGATGAGTGGGAGAGAATAAAAAGGGGGCAGGTCAGATATGGGAGGAGACTGAAGAGAAGTGCAGACAATCAGGATATAGAACAGAGGTATACAGCAATGGGGGATGGGGAACTGAAGGTAGCCACCAGAAAGTTCCAGAAGCCAGGAAAGCAAGAGGCTCCCAGGACACAATGGGGATGATATTAGCTGAAATTCCCAACAAAGGGGAGAGAGAACCTGTACAGACCATATCCAGAGGTTGGACATGGCCTCCGATTGAGGAATAGTGCCATCTCCAAAATTTTAACCCAGAATTGTTTCCTTCTAAAGGAAATACAGGGACAAAAGGTATAGCAGAGACTGAAGGAAAGGCCATCCTGAAACTGCCCCACCTGGGGATCCATCCCATCTGCAGACACCAAGCCCAGACACTATCTCTAATGCCAAGAAATGCTTGCTGATAGGAGTCTGATATAGCTGACTCCCGAGAAGCTGTGCCAAATCTTGACCAATACAGATGTGGATTATTGCAGCCAACCATTGGACTGAGCATGGAGACCCCAATGGACAAGGTAGTGAAAAGGCTATAGGAGCTGAAGGGGTTTGCAACAACCTCAACCAAGCAGACCTTCCTCCAGAGTTCCCAGGGATTAAACCAGTAATCAAAGAGAGACCCATGGCTTCAGCTGCATATGGAGCAGAGAATGATCTTATCTGACATGGATGGGAGGAGGGGTCCATGGTCCTGTGAAGGATCAAGGGGCCCCAGTGTAATAGAATGTTAGGGCAGTGAAGCAGGCGTATGTGTAGGCAGGGGAGCACCCTCATAGAAGCAAGGGGAGGGGGATGAGATAGAGGGTATGTGGAGGAGAAACCAGGAAATGGGATAACATTTGAAATGTAAATAAATAAAATATCCATTAAAATAATTTATTATTTTTTAAAAAAGAAATGCTCAACATCCTTAGTCATCAGAGAAATGTAAATCAAAAGGACTCTGAGATTCTACCTCATACCAATCAGAATTGTTAAGGTAAAAACAAGCAGGTGACAGCAGATGCTGGTGATGATGTGGAGAACAAGGAAAACTCCACCACTGCTGGTGGGACTAAAAGCTTGTAAAAACACTTTGGAAATAAATCTGGTGGCTCCCAAGAAAACTGGAAATAGTTCTACCTAAAGACTCAGCTATACCCCTACTTGGCATATACTAAAATGATGCTCCAACATATAGCAAGGACACATGTTCCATTAATTTCATAGCAGCCTTCTTTGTAATAGCCAGAAGCTGGAAAGAACCCAGGCATCCTTCAAAAGAAGAATGGATACAGAAAATGTTGTACTTTTACACAATGGAATACTATTCAGCTATTAAAAACAACGACTTCATGGAATTCTCAGGCAAATGGATGGGAATAGAAAATATCGCGGGGCGGTGATGGCGCACGCCTTTATAATCCCAGCACTTGGGAGGCAGAGGCAGGTGTATTTCTGAGTTCGAGGCCAGCCTGGTCTACCAAATGAGTTCCAGAACAGCCAGGGCTACATAGAGAAACCCTATCTCAAAAAAAAAAAAAAATCATCCTGAGTAAGGTAATCAGACAAAAAGTACACGCTTGGGATGTATTCACTGATAAGTGCATAGTAGTCCAAAAGCTTCTCAGAGTGCCCAGGATACAACCCACAAAACCAAATGGAGCTTAAGAAGAAAGACCAAAATGTAGATGCTTCAATGCTACATAGAACTGGGAACACAATAAACACAGGAGGTACAGGGAAGGAGGGATCTGGAAGGGAGAGAGGAAGGGGAGAGAAAAGGGGAGCAGGATCAGGGAGGAGCAAGGGACAGGGGAGTACAGAGGATAAGAAAATTGAATAGAAGCATGTAGTATTGAGCGATGGGGAACTGGGGGTAGCCACTAGAAAGTCCCAGATTAGAGGAAGCAAGAGGCTCCCAGGGCCCAATGGCACTGACTTTAGCAGAAATACCCAACAAAGCAAAGATGCAACATGTACAGATCAACTCCTGTAGTAGATGAGGGATGGGGTTACCCACTCAGCTCAAACTTTTTATCCCAGAATTGTTCCTATCCTAAGGAAAGGACAGAGACAAATAGTGGACCAGAGACTGAAGGAAAGGGCATCCAGAGACTACCCTACTTAGGAATCTCCCATGTGCAGACACTAAACCCCCACACTATCACTGATACCAAGAATCTCTTGCTGACAGGAGCATGATATGGCTGTTTTCTGAGAGCTTCTACCAGCACCTGACCAATACAGATGCAGATACTCACAGCCAGCAGTTGAGCTGAGCCTGGGGACCCTAATGGAAGAGCAAGAAAGTCTGAGGTACTTGAAGGGTACGGCAATCCTATAAGAAGAGCAATAGTGACTGGGCTGTCCAGAGCTCCTGGTGAGTAAACCACCAACCAAAGAGTACACATGGAGGGAGACAGGACTCCAGATACATGAAGCAGAGGGGGGCCTTATCTGACAGCAATAGGTGGAGAGGGAGGTTTGATGCTCCAGCACAGGGGAATGCTAAAGGGATGAGGTGGGAGTGGGTAAGTGGGTGGAGGAGCACCCTCATAGAGCCAGAAGGGAGGAAGGGGATAGGATGGGGAGACTGTGGAAGGGTAACCAGGAAGGGGATATCATTTGAAATGTAAATGAATAAAAGAATTAATAAAAAAAAAACAAAAAAAAATGATATCTAACATGTCTTTGAAAATAATTCCTCATTCTTGCCTACCAGGATCAGAATCTCTCTCTGGTTTACAAATAAATTATGAAGGAATAATAATGAATAAATGCTTATGTAATGCAGGAAACAGTTACATTAGAAACTGTAAGACAAAGAGATGATACTGTGTGTATTTATCTTATTTTCCACCCCTGTATCCTTCTCTACCCTCTCCTTGATCCGTCATCATCCTACCCAAAACAAGGAGAAAATTTTGCCGTTTAAAACATTCCTATACTTTCTATTCTTGTAAAATTTTTCTGTGACAGATGAATTAGTGTTCTTATTCTCATAATTAGATGTATTGATGTGATTTTGAAGTTACAAAACAAGTCATTGCTCTTTAGAACAGTGTCATTACTGCCCAACAATACTTACCTATCAGTTAAAACACACAGAAATCTGTTAATCACTCAAAATGGACCATATATACTTTAAAAACTTGCCTAAATATAATCCACATGAGACTGTAGAAACATGGTCAGAAATAAAAGTCATGGAAAGCAGATAGAGTGGAATCCCTGCTATTCCATGGAGCACCTGCCCGAAGATGAAGAAACTGACACATACTGGTTTGTGCGGTATTACAGTTTTCTCACAAACACTAGGTTTTTTTCCTTCATAGCACAAATCCTCTGAAATATAAGAAATATGTTTTACTGAATTGAGTTCAAAATTCAACATACAATTAAGTATCTTTTGCTATCGGCACCATGGTTTTCTTGTTAGATTGAGTTTAGTTATTCAGCCAATTCCTCATTATGTTCTACATAGAAATAGCAGATTAAAAGAAAATGGGTGGGAATACTGGAAGAGATATACAGATTATGAAATGGTATAGTTATGTATATGCTCAGGAGTACATGTACATAGATATTCTTACATGTATACACATTTTTACATGCATAATACGTATTGCACTCATTTTATAATACTTTGCATCCTGTTTTTCTGACATTTATCTCAGAATAAAAGCACTTGGCAATGCCCTGATTAGCTTACCATGTGAGTGTAATTCTTAGTGTCCATTTTTAGCAATCTTTAAATTACATATACACTATTCCTAGGATTAAATAATTTCCTATTTTAGGCCTGTGAGCTTCTATAATACACGATTATGGTTTGTATGTGAAATAACTCTCTAAAGTCTCATGGATTCAATTCCCAGTTGATATTATTTGAAGAGTTTCTACAAGTGTGTGTGAGACAAAGAGGCAAATCCTGGTCTCCAAAAGGAATATCTTGTCCCAGATCTTTCCTGTCTTTACTCTGCTTTGTTCCACCATGAGGTCAACTTCCTTTGCATACTCCCAGTGTTCTGCCTGGCCTTGGCTCAGAGTCTGTGGAGCCTAGCATCCATGGAGGGAATACTCTGAAACCATGAATCAAAAGGACATATTCCCTACTGCTGTTTTTTTCTAACCTTTTTGCATAGCAACTAGACAACTAAGTATACATCGGATTATAAAGGCAAAGTATTAAATGATAAAGATTTCCTTAGGTATTCTATGGTCAATGACCCATTTTATTTTAAAACCATATGGATCACGGGTAATTTCTTAATTTTCTTACCAAAATGATTACAGGGTTTATGTATTTATACTTGTTAGTGGACTGGCAGAACTAATCACATAATAGTAAACCATAACTATCATGATGATCTTGGGTGAAATTTGACACATGCTTATAAAATGTTATTGGAAAAACTGATAAAGTGAAAGTACAACCTATTATACAAATGAAATGGTATTTGGTATAGTTTGTGCAAAACAATAAGAAACTCAGGGGAAAGTGGAAAGATGTACTAAAATTGTGTTTTAATTCATCATATAACGCCTTTGTTCTTTAAATACATTGTGTTCAATGGGTATTTGTTAAGATATTTTCATACTTGTATGTAATATATTCCAGTGGGTGTCATATCTTTACTCAGTCTCTCTGCCTCAGATTCCCACTCATAGCTTCCACATTGTAGCATGGTCCCTTTTCTACATTCATAGTCTTATTTTTTTAATGACTTAATGAGTTGTGTTAGAATTGTTTATTCTAAGACAAGAGAAGTGATTTTTTTTTTTTTTTTTTTTTTTTTAGGATTGCGGACCATGCTCACTTTGCCAGGGACTCCTCTCTCTCTCTTTCTCTCTTTCTCTCTTTCTCTCTCTCTCTCTCTCTCTCTCTCTCTCTCTCTCTCTCTCTCTCTCTCTCTCTCTCTCTCTCTCTCTCTCTGAGAAACAACTAGCTACATGAACATTTACATGAATGCTTTGGGAGCTAATTCTCCATCCATAGTCGGATGTTTACAGATTCCATCTTGGCTAACCGATGTGCAGACACACTTTGCTTCCATCCATGAGTTCAAGACTACAATGGAATCTTCATCCCTAAAATCAATGTTTCATATGTTTCATGTGATTTCTCACACCCTCCATCCTATCAAGCTCTTCCTTACTTCTGCCTTTTCATCTGCAATGTCCTGTGATCCTGGCAGAAACCAGTTATGGCTGAGCCTATAACAGACAATCTTTCTTAACTCTTATTCTTCTCTTCTTTGCAGTGAATGTCTTTTAGTATGAGACCCAGATAATGTTTTAAAACTTCTGTTGGAATGCCCCTGCTAACTATCTCAGTGGCCCTGTACAAGATTTTTCTGTAAGTATCATTGACATCTCTTTTAAGTTTTCTCTTTTACAACATTCAAACTCTCAGTAAAGCTACAACTGTAGTTATTATTTTTCTGAGATCTCTTGCTATAATTTTTAGCTGATGAAAAATGTGTGACATTCAAAAGCCAATTTGACTTCATATTAAATAGACTAAAGAAATACTTTCAGATTCATGTCAGTCATAAAACATCTCCTGAGTCTATTCATTTCTGTCTTCTTTTATAATCTTGAACTTACTGGACTACATACTATTAAATATATTTCTCAGCTTTCTACTGACTAAGCTTTTTGATTATTAACAAAAAAATAATTCTCCATTAAGAAAATTAAAAGTTATAAGTGAGTTAACGTCTAAGAAGTATACATAGAAATCTCCAATAGATGTACTATCAAGAAATGGGGTGTGTTCAATACTACAAATTCAAATAAAAGATCTAATTTAAAACCACATAAAGGTTTAATTAAAGTAAATAGCATGAGTTATGTTAATGGTTTGACACAGTTATTATATCATTTTAGTTAAAATTCATGTGGAAGTTGGCCAAAGAAATGTATGTATAGAAAATCAAAAAGTTGCCACGCGGTGGTGGCGCAAGCCTTTAATCCCAGCACTTGGGAGGCAGAGGCAGGTGGATTTCTGAGATTGAGGCCAGGCTGGTCTACAAAGTGAGTTCCAGGACAGCCAGGGCTACACAGAGAAACCCTGTCTCGAAAAACCAAAAAACAAAACAAAAACAACAACAAAAAAAAAAAACAAAGAAAGAAAGAAAAAAACAAAGAAAGAAAGAAAATCAAGAACTTGTCTTTCTTACACTCTTTTATGAAAGATTTCAAAAGGCGGTAAAAAGAGTGAGAAGGACTCGGAGCTGAAGTTGTCCTCAGCAATTCAGAGATCTGGGTGTTATCCCAGAGAACCAGGATTCTGTTTCCAGCAACAAAATGGCAGCTAAAACCCATCTGCATCTCCAGTAAAAGGTAATCTGATAACCAGGCATCAGCATGCACATGGTGTGCATGAATACATATATGCAAAACACTCAAAATATATAAATTTTATGGCATATAGCAACCCTCCCTCAATTACAATGTAGCCAGTATAAATACAAAGCAGACATTAATTAAAGCATGAAAAACTGTGGAAATATACAGGATTGTAGGGAGGGAACAATATGTGATGGTTTATGAAGACAAGACATAGGAGGGGTTAGAAAGTGAAAGGAGAAAGTATAATCATGCAAGATTAAAAAACAAATAGAATAGTCAAAATTTAAAATACTATAAGTTTTATGATAATATATTAATATGAATAAGTTAATATGAATATGTTTAAATACTGGTGAGAGCTAGTAAAGTAGGGGACCTTTCAGAGAGCAGAAGGGGATGACAAACTATAGGAAGGATGAGTTAGGATCACTAGAGGACAGCGCCTATGTTTTCACTGCAGGGAAGAATGGAAGAATGCTGATACACAAGTGAAGGTTAATGTACAACTTCAATTTAAGAAAGTAAGGCAATTTTTTACATGCTGATATTTTCCATCCAGCATAGGACAATGTAATAGTTTAGTTAAATACAAACAAACACCACAACCACTATCACCCCAAAGAGAACAGAAAGCTATGGACTATACCAAAGTGGTGCGTAGAACACATAAAAATGAACCTAGAATCAAATCATGAAATCACAAAAAGGAAAGAGCAGAAAAGAAAATTAGGAGACATAGCAGTAATGAAAGGTGTGAAGATAAAGAAATGGAGAATCTCTCCCTTCTCTCTCTCTCTCTCTCTCTCTCTCTCTCTCTCTCTCTCTCTCTCTCTCTCTCTCTCTGTGTGTGTGTGTGTGTGTGTGTGTGTGTGTGTGTCTAGGTGTGTGCATAATCCAATGACATCTGAGGCCAGAAGAATAGTCCCCTTGAGGTATAGTTATTTGGATTTTCTGGCAGCATAATGTCTATGCTTGAAACCAAACTCAGGTCCTCTGCAAGGTTTATACTTTCTTAATTACTGACTAGAAATTTTAATATTGATCATGACAAGTTCCTGAGGATTCTGCTATTCCTGACCAGAATACTGTTGGGAGAAAAAAGTAAGGAATCGCTTTCCATTATCTTCTTTTCTTTAGTTAACTTCTCATTGAAGCAAATATCAGTTCTATAACTATAAATGACATTTTACAAACATGTATAATATACACCTCTTACATTTTAATGCATTACATAGTATGTAACTATTTTTATATTAAAATAATTGTGCTTCATATTAACTACTTTTAAATTTAATACTGTATAAACTTAATAAACATTATAAACTTCAAAAACATTAATGTATTTTACAAGCACATGAATATATGTCCCTTGTCTTCATTTATTGTTAAAACTGAGCTTAGCATGCCAGTAAAAGCCTGTACATGATAAGGAATGACCTGAGACAGTAGTAGTGATGGAAACATACTCCAAGTACATTTCAACTGGATCTTATTTACTAGAACTAGTGAAAATTGTGGAATGAACAGTGAACAATGTGACAAAGCCACCATTCATGTAGATTCAAATGGTAGTCAAAGAGTAGCATATAGCTTTTGGAAAAAGATTACTTTTCTAGGCATCCTACGATCTCTGTACGCTTGTTCTTGTATTGCAACTTTTATGGGTCTGTTCTATGAATAAAAGAAACAATAATTCAAGTGTCTAGCACAAAATAAAATGACTTACCATACTTCTCTAGAGATTTGTAACATCCATAAAATTATATAAAAGAAATAATTTTATAAATTATCCCACAATGTTTCTTCCCAGACTCATCTTTTCCCAAGAGAAAAATCAGAACACTACAGGTATTGTTAAGCATGGTTACATAAATGCACAAAGATGAAAGGATTCACAGATATACATCAGAAACTATTCTCAACTTCTTCAAACAAAGAGTTAAATAAATATTGACAATATATGAAATATAATAGAAAAAATCTCACCTTCTTTTACTTCGCTCAGTTTGATAAGTTCATAATTAAAGTAAGGTACAGCAAAAGCAATTGTGGAAAGCCAAGTTACAAAGGTGGCAGTTGCCACCCACCTTGGCCTATTCCCTCTTCCTCCAAAGTGTGCTACAAATATCGATACCAAGAAAGCAGCAAAATAATCAATAGAATCCAATATTAATTCCTCTGTTCGTGACAGAGAAAGTTGAGACACATATGTTTTTATATTCTGATCACCAAGAGCAAGTATCATGCCTAGAAAGACAAAAGATAGACAAAAGTCAATATACTGCATTTTAAAAGACAAAACAGATCACCAGTATAATAATTCAAAGAGAAAATATATTTATACTGCTTAAGTTTATTTTATAACACTTCAGAGTTAAACTTATGAAAATAAATTTTTTAACTTTCATGAAATATTTTACATGACTCTGAGAAGCTATTTTACGTACATCTATCAGTAGTCTCTTAGTGATAAATTATGTTCGAATCATCTAATCACTATATTTGATCTATAATGTCACAATTTTTAAGAATTAATAAGGGCTGGAGAGATGGCTCAGCAGTTAAGAGCACTGAGTGTTCTTCCAGAAGTCCTGAGTTCAGTTCCCAGCAACCACATGGTGACTCACAATCATCTGTAATGGGATCTGATGCCCTCTTCTGGGGTATCTGAAGACAGCTACAGTGAACTCATATAAATAAAACAAATAAATCTTTTCTAAATGTTCATATTGTCTCATCTTCTTATTCTCTTCTGTCTCTCTTGCCCCCTTACTCCCCATCTCTCCCCATTCCCATCCCCTGCTCTCCACGTGGCCATGGCCAGCTTCAATTTAACTACCTTGTCTCTCTCACTCTCCTTCTCTACAATAAAGCTTTGAAACCATAAAAAGAATTAATAAATAATATAATGGATGTTTACCTATTTTAAAATGAAATTATAAAGACATTTGAAACCCAGCTTGGATTTCAAAGTATAACCATTTACGAGATCTAAGATTCAGTGCTTGAAGTTCAAAATTACTGAACATTTTCAATCTTAAAATAAAGAAGTGCCAATGTACAGATTCAAATAAGTCATTCTACAGAGAATGAAATAAATAAATGTAGCATTATATGTGTATAATCGCCATCCAGCATGTAAAAAAGAAAACTAGCATACAAAAGGAGGAAATGAAGTGATACAATAGTTGCAAAAAAAAAAATCCATTTCTTTGGGTTAAAAACAGATAATAGTTACAAATTTAAACTCATTAAAACTCTGACCCTGCAAAGTGGCAGGGTCACATGTCAATGCTGAAGCAACCATTGTTGCTGTCACCCAATTACCTCCAATACCTCTTAGATTGCAGGGATTTAGGAGTCCATACTGCTCTTCCTAAAGCTCTGAGAACCGATTGATCCCTGTTGGTCTACTGCCCCAGGGCCAGACACAGGAACAGAGTGCTGCTGAAATATTCATGACTGTTGCTGATAGATATCTGTTCCCTGCTCTACCTCCAAGAACCTCAATCCCTCAGTGTTGCTCCTGCTTCCAAAATCACCACACACATCAGAAAACCACAGAAGATCGTGTCCACACTTTTGTACCTAGTGCCCCAGCCTCTCGCTGGCAATAGCTAAGTGTGAGGGTCAGGAGGGAGGCAGTGGGCAAATGTGGTTTCCAAGTTATTTCAAAATTATTAGTAAAAATATATAACTAAAATAAAGAAGAGAGAGAAGAGGAAGGAGAAGGAGAAGACATGTGGGTAAAAGCACTGATGTTTCATCTTGTGGTTTGAACCACTTGAAGTCTCACCACCCCTCATTTCAAAGATGAAGACACAAACTTCAGGCAGCAACCTGGTTTATTGAGAGTATTTCAAACTCATGAGCAGAAATCCTGATGGTGATGCTCTTTCCAATTATATTTTAATAACCCCGCATTCAACAGGAACTTAAGTTGCTCATTAAATAACAGGCACTAACCCAACACCACCTTTCCATCAGTTCTGAAGCTGAAACCCACAGTACGGAGTGCACCCCGCCAAGCAGGGAGCCCTAAGACTGAAGGCAAAGGCAGAGCATTGGGTTAAGTGGTTTTCATTTGTGTTCGGAAAAGGAGTCAGAAGTTGTCCACCCGCTCCTTCCCACTGTGTGTCAGACTCATAAATAAATCCTTTTGCCTGAGCAACCCGGCTCCTCCAACTTACCATGAGACAAGTTTGCAAAACAGCACAGAATCAGGAAGGAATCAATGTTGTTGAAACGCTGTAAACAAGGGAAAACAAGAGGGCCCAAACCAAGTGGCCTCTCCGTGGGACCACTGTATTTTGGATCTGTGATTGTCGTACCCTGTTTCTCTGTAAACTTCTTCACAGCAATTGGAAGTGTTACCAGGTACGTTCCTATTTTCCTGGATTCCTCAGTTTTCTGGGGTTCATCCTTCTCTACCACCTGAGCCTGCACCACTTCATGGTTTTTGCTTCCCTTGTCCTGGTCCATGGCTTATCCCAAGCAGCTCCGAGGATACTGCAGGTGTGTTGTGAGGCACCCGTGTACTCCTTGGTCCCAGGGGAGTAATGTCGTCACTGCCACTGGAAGCTCCACAGGGAACGTTATTTCCAGTGCAGGGAGCTAACTGGCCCTACAGACCAGTTGACTGACGCTGCGGAAGTTCCAAGCCTGTATTCTATCTTCTCTGTGTGACAGAGAAGGTAAAGGGGGAAGGGAAGGAAGGAGAAGGGAAAGAAGAGAGGATAATATGATCAAATAACGTGGAACAAAATGTCGAGTAAATAATGAACATTTGTAAAGGAAACAGGGAAAAATAAACGTGTAAGAAAAGAACTGACAACCAACCATCAGTATTGCCAGGCTTCCTTCAGTGTGGTGTCTCTAGAGCTGGATAATCGCACTTGATAGAAATTCATTAAAGTTCTTTCATATTAAGTAATTAATTAATTAAGTAATAATCAAGTAATTAATTAAGTAGATATCAGGAAACAGATGATTTATCCCTGTCCACTGTGATGGAAGAACTAGAAGAACAAGCAAGGGCCAGAACAAAGGAAGCCAAATAACGGCTGTGAATGAAAATCTTACACTGAGAGTCCTGAAAATTCATCTCCAGCCAAGAGCAGGAAGGCAGGTGTATATTGTACTATACATGAAGGCGGGGCTACAGAGGAGCTCTTACCTTAGTGCAGAAATATGTCATTTGAGAGAAGGACCATGGTATATTGTATGAAACTTGTTCTATATTAAAATGCAATTTCAGATCAGCCTCCTACTTAGGACGAACCTGACTCAGTGTAGGCACAGGGTATCTTTTTATTATAGGTGAACCTATCTTCTCTCTTAAGATGTCAACATGTTAACACAACTCATGAAGCTTAGAACAGTTTGCCACTCAATTTGTTAAAATGGTACAACATACAAACAAATGACTAAATGTGGAAAATTTAAATGCATTTGAAGAAGAAAATATTATTCTTTCTTATATTAAGAGACTTGATTTTTCCTCATATTCACTACATGAATAACAGCAAATGCCTAATTTACTATTTCCTCACACTTGGTATAAATACCCTCTCATTGCTTCATTACATTAGTAAGCATAAATAAAGCAGGGTTCCTAAGAATGAAACATTTGAGAAGGAAATAATCTCTCTTCTTCTCCCTGATACTAGACTCTTCATAACCTAAAGGCAGAAGGAGAAAAGTAGCTGTACAAATAACAAAAGCCCTGGAAATTTTGTTTCTAGTAATTATAGAAATCCAAGAGAACACTATTCCTGCCTACCAACAATAGCCAATGGAGATCTTCTAAATCAATATTTGGAGTGGTCCAGCAGAGAGCTGAATTTGTAGTCATCAGGTGAATTCACTCCAAAGGGTAAGAAGCTATTAGAAAATAGGACAGAGCATCCATGTATCTGTTTAAAAATATATAAAGATGGAAACAACCGTGGAAAGATGGAACATAAGAAGTTTTAATGACATGTTGGGAATTACCTGAAGTTTTTTGTTGTTGTTTCTGTACTATTGTGAAAGGTTTTGTTTTGCTGATTTTTTTTCTCATTCTGTTTGTCATTTGTACCTACAAAAGCAACAGGATTTTGTGTGTATGTTTTGATTTTTGTATCCTATTATGATGCTAAAATTGTTTATTGATGCAGAAGTTTCTGGTTAGGTTTTATGTTTTTTGTTTTTTTTTAGTTCTTGGATAGAATCTTATCACTTGCAAGTAAAGATAATTTCTTTCTTATTTAAATCCTATTGATCTCCTTCAATTGTCTTAGTGTACTACCTAATGGTTCAAGTACTATATTGAGTAGGTATGCATAGAGTAGAATCATTCTTTTGTTACTGATTTTAGCGAAATTGATTTGAGTTTCTCCTTGTTTATGCTAAATAATAGCTGGACATTGTTTATGCTAAATAATAGCTGGACATTTCCTGTACCTTGACTTGGTAATGTTTAGATATCTCCTGTTTGTGTTTCCAACAACTTTTATTGTGAAGGACTGGTAGAAGAAGTTAAAGGCCTTTTCTGTATCTAATGAGATTATGATGAGGATTTTGCCTTTTAGTCTGTTTATGTACTCGATTAATTTTATTGAATTATATATGCTTCCATATCACTGCACCACTGGATGAAACCTATTTAATCACTTTGCAAAATCTCTGTGTGTGTGTGTGCGTGTGCGTGTGCGTGTGCGTGTGCGTGTGTGTGTGTGTGTGTGTGTGTGTGTGTGTGTTTGTGTTTTATTGGAATCAGCAGTGTACAAGTATCACCCAGAGCACACAGATTTTTATTTGGAAATCCATAGCTTCTTGGAGGAGCATAATACCCAATGTACGGTAACTCCAGTTAAAATCTTATGTGAATATAGATAGGTAGGCAAGCAGACAATAAAGAGACAGAGAAATGATAGATAGATGTATAGACAGATACATAGATACATGCATAGATATACTGGTACATACATAGCTGATGAAAAAAAGAAAAAGAAAGAGAGAGAGAGGGAGGATGGGAAGGAAGGAAGTGGAAGATAGGAAGGAAGGAAGGAAGGAAGGAAGGAAGGAAGGAAGGAAGGAAGGAAGGAAGGAAGGAAGGAAGGAAGGAAGGAAGGAAGAGATAGGCGATAGAATGTTTGAGAAAGCCATATGGAAACCTATTAACTATATGAGAAGGCCTTTACAGTTAGTTATCACACCCATTTCTCCTCTTAAACCGTACCAACCATGTTCCACTTAAATCTTACTCTCTTCTACTCACCTCCCCTATTCCCTTAAAGTCTTCTTTCCCTCTCCCCACCAGAGAGCCCTTTCTAGTTTCCTGGATTCTACAGGTACTTGGAATTAAACATACAAATCAACTATCGATGTTAAGACCTGTAAATGCCAGGCAGTGGTAGCATAGGCCTTTTTCCATCACTGGGAACTCTGGACTCTAAAGGCAGAATCATGCAGATCTGTCATTGGGAGGTTAGTCACATATGTATATGTCTATGTATGAGTGACAGCACGTGATGATTGCCTTTCTGGTTTCTGTTACCTCACTCAGTTTTCCAGATTCATCTTCTTATCTATTTATTTTTCTTCATAATTCAATGATTCCATTGTCACATTTTTGGTCATCTCTTCATCAGCTGATAGACATCTACACTGTTTCCATGCCTTAGTTATTATGACTAGAGCATTGATGAGCATAGATGAGCATGTGTCTCTGTTGTTGAATGTTGAATCCTTGGGATATAAGTCCAGGAAACATATGACAGATTTAATTCTTGTTTTCCAAGGAACTACCACACTGGTTTCCATAGTGTTTGCATCAAATTATATGAGATTTGTCAGTTTCACAGGTCCTTACTAGTATTTGTTGTCTTCTTTTATGAGTGGGTTAAGATTAGATGATATTATTAATTAATTTTAATTTCCATTTCCCTGATGTCTCAGGACACTGAACACTTCTAAAAAGATTTCTTAGCTGCATGAGATTTTTCTTTTTTCTAATTCTGTTACATTCCTTAGCCCATATTGGTTTTTTTCCCCTTTGTGTTTATTTTATATATTGGGTTATTTATTTATTTATTTATTTATTTATTTATTTATTTATTTATTTATTTATTTATTTGTATTCGATTTACATCCTGATTTTGCCACCTCCTCTCCTCCCAGTCCCATCTTTACAAATTCCTTTTGCCATTTCTCCCTCTAGTTTTTAAAGTTCCTTGCATATTTTAGACACCAATCATTTTTTGAATGTCTGGCTGGCAAATATTTGGTTTCCCACTTACCATGCTGTCATTTCAACCAGCTGACACTTTCCTTTGCAGTACAAAAGCCTTTAAGTTTCCTTATGTACCATTTGCTGTATATTGTTCTGTGTCCTTCGCAGAAGGTCCTTACTTGAACCTAAATCATAGAACTGGTTGCAAGATTTGAGGTTTTAATATTAAGATCACTTATTGTCTCCCTCTGTTTTATCTCTAAGTTTGTCTTCTCTCTCTTTCAGATGATTTGCTAAAGTGTTTGTAAGTAATGCTAAATATTTCTTTCTTTTTTACATGAAAATAGATTATTTTTTCACATAATATATCTTGATTATACTATTCCCTCCCTCTACAACTCCCTGTTCCTACTGGCCCTCCCCCCTTACAATCACTTATTGGAAATGAACAGACTTAAATAGGTAATAATGTAATAAACATAATATAATGCTGTTATATAAAACAAAAACAAACACATTGGAATTGGTACCATTTAACTAAAATAATCTCTTAATTATTTCTCTCTCCAATAGCATTTATCCTTGGTTTTAAAGAGTTTACTTTGTTTGCTTGTATGACTTTTTTTTAAATTCGATATATTTTTTATTTACATTTCAAAAGATTTCCCCTTTTCTTGCCCCCCACTCCCCGAAAGTCCCGTAAGCCCCCTTCTCTCCCCCTGTCCTCCCACCCACCCCTTCCCACTTCCCCGTTCTAGTTTTGCCGAATACTGCATCACTGAGTCTTTCCAGAACAAGGGGCCACTCCTCCTTTCTTCTTGTAAATCATTTGATGTGTGGGTTATGTTTTGGGTATTCCAGTTTTCTAGGTTAATATCCAATTATTAGTGAGTGCATACCATGATTCACCTTTTGAGTCTGGGTTACCTCACTTAGTATGATGTTTTCTAGCTCCATCCATTTGCCTAAGAATTTCATGAATTCATTGTTTCTAATGGCTGAATAGTACTCCATTGTGTAGATATACCACATATTTTGCATCCACTCTTCTGTTGAGGGATACCTGGGTTCTTTCTCGCTTCTGGCAATTATAAATAGGGCTGCTATGAACATAGTAGAGCATATATCCTTATTACATGGTGGGGAATGCTCTGGGTATATGCCCAGGAGTGGTATAGCAGGATCGTCTGGAAGTGAGGTGCCCAGTTTTCGGAGGAACCGCCAGACTGATTTCCAGAGTGGTTGTAACAATTTGCAACCCCACTAGCAGTGGAGGAGTGTTCCTCTTTCTCCACACCCTCTGCAACACATGCTGTCTCCTGAATTTTTAATCTTAGCCATTCTGACTGGTGTAAGATGAAATCTCAGGGTGGTTTTGATTTGCATTTCCCTAATGACTAATGAAGTTGAGCATTTTTTAAGATGCTTCTCCGCCATCCAAAGTTCTTCAGGTGAGAATTCTTTGTTTAACTCTGTACCCCATTTTTTAATAGGGTTGTTTGGTTTTCTGGAGTCTAACTTCTTGAGTTCTTTATATATATTCGATATTAGCCCTCTATCTGATGTAGGATTGGTGAAGATCTTTTCCCAATTTGTTGGTTGCCGATTTGTCCTCTTGATGGTATCCTTTGCCTTACAGAAACTTTGTAATTTTATGAGGTCCCATTGGTCAATTCGTGATCTTAGAGCATACGCTTTTGGTGTTCTGTTCAGAAACTTTCTCCCTGTACCGATGTCCTCAAGGGTCTTCCCCAGTTTCTTTTCTATTAACTTCAGAGTGTCTAGCTTTATGTGGAGGTCCTTGATCCATTTGGATTTGAGCTTAGTACAAGGAGACAAGGATGGATCAATTCGCATTCTTCTGCATGCTGACCTCCAGTTGAACCAGCACCATTTGTTGAAAAGGCTATCTTTTTTTCCCTTGGATGTTTTCAGCCTCTTTGTCGAGAATCAAGTGGCCATAGGTGTGTGGGTTCATTTCTGGATCTTCAATCCTGTTCCATTGATCCTCCTGCCTGTCACTGTACCAATACCATGCAGTTTTTAACACTATTGCTCTGTAGTATTGCTTGAGGTCAGGGATACTGATTCCCCCAGAATTTCTTTTGTTGCTGAGAATAGTTTTAGCTATCCTGGGTTTTTTTGTTATTCCAGATGAATTTGATAATTGCTCTTAATAGCTCTGTGAAAAATTGAGTTGGGATTTTAATGGGTATTGCATTGATTCTGTATATTGCTTTTGGCAAAATGGCCATTTTAACTATATTGATTCTACTGATCCATGAGCATGGGAGTTTTTCCCATTTTTTGAGGTCTTATTCCATTTCCTTCTTCAGAGTCTTGAAGTTCTTGTCATACAGATCTTTCACATGTTTGGTAAGAGTCACCCCAAGATACTTTATACTGTTTGTGGCTATTGTGAAGGGGGTCATTTCCCTAATTTCTTTCTCAGCGTGCTTATCCTTTGAGTATAGGAAGGCCACTGATTTGCTTGAGTTGATTTTATTACCTGCCACTTTGCTGAAGTTGTTTATCAGCTGTAGTAGTTCTCTAGTGAATTTGTTGGGTCACTTAGGTAGACTATCATGTCATCTGCAAATAATGATAGTTTGACTTCTTCCTTTCCAATTTGTATCCCTTTGACCTCCTTATGTTGTCGAATTGCCCGAGCTAGTACCTCAAGTACAATATTGAAAAGATAAGGAGAAAGGGGGCAGCCCTGTCTAGTCCCTGATCTTAGTGGGATTGCTTCAAGTTTCTCTCCATTTAGGTTGATGCTGGCTACCAGTTTGCTGTATATTGCTTTTACTATGTTTAGGTATGGGCCTTGAATTCCTGTTCTCTCCAAGACTTTAAGCATGAAAGGATGCTGAATTTTGTCGAATGCTTTTTCAGCATCCAATGAAATGACCATGTGGTTTTTTTCTTTGAGTTTGTTTATGTAGTGGATTGCATTGATGGATTTCCGTATACTGAACCAACCTTGCATTCCCAGGATAAAGCCTACTTGATCATGGTGGATGATCATTTTGATGTGTTCTTGGATTCGGTTGGCAAGAATTTTATTGAGTATTTTTGCATCGATGTTCATAAGGGAAATTGGTCTGAAGTTCTCTTTCTTTGTTGGAGCTTTTTGTGGTTATAGTATCAGCATAATTGTGGCTTCATAGAAAGAATTGGGTAGTGTTCCTTCTGTTTCTATTTTGTGGAAGAGTTTGAAGAGTATTGGTGTTAACTCTTCTTTGATGGTCTGATAGAATTCTACACTGAAACCATCTGGTCCTGTGCTTTTTTTGGTTGGAAGACTTTCTATGACTCCTATTTCTTTAGGTATTATGGGACTGTTTAGATGATCTATTTGGTCCTGGTTTAATTTTGGTATTTGGTATCTGTCAAGGAAATTGTCCATTTCCTCCAGATTCTCCAGTTGTGTTGAGTACAGGCTCTTGTAGTAGGATCTGATGATTTTTTTTGGATTTCCTCAGTTTCCGTTGATATATCTCCCTTTTCATTTCTAAGTTTGTTAATTTGGATACTTTCTCTGTGCCCTTTGGTCAGTCTGGCTAAGGGTTTATCTATCTTGTTGATTTTCTCAAAGAACCAGCTCTTGGTTTTGTTGATTCTTTGTATGGTTCTCTTTGTTTCTACTTGATTGATTTCGGCCCTGAGTTTGATGATTTCCTGCCTTCTACTCCTCCTGGGTGCAATAGCTTCTTTTTGTTCAAGGGCTTTCAGGTGTGTCATTAAGCTGGTAATATATCTCTCTCCATTTTCTTTTTGGAGGCACTCGGGGCTATGAGTTTTCCTCTTAGCACTGCTTTCATTATGTTCCATAGATTTGGGTATGTTGTGTCTTCATTTTCATTGTGTTCTAAAAAGTCTTTAATTTCTTTCTTTATTTCTTCCTTGACCAAGGTATCATTGAGTAGAATATTGTTCAGTTTCCACGAGTATGTGGGTTTTCTGTTGGTTTTGTTGCTATTGAAGACCAATTTTCCTCCATAGTGATCTGATAGGAGGCATGGGATTAGTTCGATCTTCTTATATTTGTTGAGGTCTGTCTTGTGACCAACTATATGGTCGATTTTGGAGAAGGTACCATGAGGTGCTGAGAAAAAGATATATTCTTTTGCTTTAGGATAGAATGTTCCATATATATCTGTTAAATCTAATTGGTCCAAAGCTTCAAATAGTTTCATTGTGTCCCTATTTAGTTTCTGTTTTCCTGATCGGTCCATTGAGGAAAGTGCAGTGTTGAAGTCACCCACAATTATTGTGTTGGGTGCAATGTGTGCTTTGAGCTTTAATAAAGTTTCTTTTATGTAAGAGGGTGCCCTTGCATTTGGAGAATAGATGTTCAGGATTGAGAGTTCTTCTTGTTCTATTTTTCCTTTGACCAGCAAGAAGTGTCCCTCAGAGTCTCTTTTGTTGACTTTGGATTGAAAATCGATTTTATGTGATATTAAAATGGTTACTCTTTTTATTGGGGCATTGAGTCCATTGATGTTAAGAGATATTAAGGAATATTGATTGTTACTTCCTGTCATTTTTGACGTTATTTTTTAAATTTGATTGCTTAACTTCTTTTGGGTTTGATGAATGGTTACTATCTTGCTTTTTCCAGGGTGAAGTTTCCCTCCTTGTATTGGTGTTTTCCTCCTATTATCCTTTGTAGTGCTGGGTTAGTGGATAGATATTGGGTAAACTTAGTTTTGTCATGGAATATCTTAGTTTCTCCATCTACGGTGATTGAGAGTTTTGCTGGATATAGTAGTTTTGGTTGGCATTTGTGTTCTCTTAGAGTCTGCATGAGATCTGCCCAGGATCTTCTAGCCTTCATAGTCTCAGGTGAAAAGTCTGCTGTGATTCTGATAGGTCTTCCTTTATATGTTACTTGGCCTTTTTCTCTTACTGCCTTTAATATTCTTTCTTTGTTTAGTACATTTGGTGTCTTGATTATTATGCGACGGGAAGTATTTCTGTTCTGGTCCAGTCTGTTTGGAGTTCTATAGGCTTCTTGTATATTCATGGGCATCTCTCTCTTTAGGTTAGGGAAGTTTTCTTCCATAATTTTATTGAAGATATTTGCTGGCCCTTTAAGTTGTAAATCTTCACTCTCATCTATGCCTATAATCCTTAGGCTTGGTTTTCGCATTGTGTCCTGGATTTCCTGGATATTTTGGGTTATAAGCTTTTTGCATTTTGCATTTTCTTTAACTGTTGAGTCCATGGTTTCTATGGTATCTTCAGCATCTGAGATTCGTTCTTCTATCTCTTGTATTCTCATGTTGATATTTGCATCTATGTCCCCTGATTTCTTCCCAAGGCTTTCTATCTCCAAAGTTGTCTCCCTTTGAGTGTTCTTAGTTGTTTCTACTTCTGATTTTAGATCCTGGATGGTTTTGCTTAGCTCCTTCACTTGCTTGTTTGTGCTTTCCTATAATTCTTTAAGAGATTTTTGTGTTTCCTCTTTCATGACCTCAGCCTGTTGACCAAAGTTCTCCTGTATTTCTTTAAGTGTTTTTTGCGTTTCCTCATTATTGGCTTTTGTATTCTCCTGGATTTCTTTCAATGATTTTTGTGTTTCCATTGCAAGGGCTTCTAACTTTTGATCCATTTTCTCCTGAAATTTTTTAAGTATGTCCTTCATGTGTTCCTGTACCAGCATCATGACCAGTGATTTTAAATCCAAATCTTGTTTTATTGGTGTGATGGGGTATCCAGATCATGCTGGTAAAGGAGAATTGGGATCAGATGTTGCCATATTGCCTTGATTTCTGTTAGTGACGTTCCTGCGTTTGCCTTTTGCCATCTAGTTCTCACTGGTGTTAGTTGGTCTTGTCAATGCTGGACTCACCAGTGCAAGCTGCCTCTTTCCAGGTGGCCTCTGGTGCACAGCTTACCTTCTGCACTGCCTGGAGACAGGGTGCTGTTGCCCAGGCTGTTCAGACCCTGAAGCAGACACCTGAAGGCTCCTGCTGGGGCCTGCTGGATTCACCGGAGCACACCGACTTCTCCCCACTGGCCGCCTGGAAGCCCCTCTTGCCTCTTGCAGGACCTGGAGATGTGGTATTGCTGCCCAGGCTGATCTGGTTCCGGAAGCGGAGAGGTCTGAGGGCTACAGCCAGAGGCCTCAGGATTGGAACCTAAGCTCTGTGCCACAGGAGCAAGCTGTGCTGTGAGCTCCCAGACTGCTTCTGGGTGCATACCAGGTCTCCCGCACTTCCTGGAGACCGAGTGCTGTGGCCCAGGCTGCCCAGATCCCAAAGCAGGCACCTGAAGGCTCCTACTGGGGCCTGCTGGATTCACCGGAGCACACCGACTTCTCCCAGTTGTCCGCCCAGAAGCCCCCCTTGCCTCTTGCAGGACCTGAAGATGTGGTGTTGCCGCCCAGGCTGATCTGGATCCGGAAGCGGAGAGTTCTGAGGTCTACCGCCAAAGGCCTCAGGACTGAAGCCTAAGCTCCTTGCCACAGGAGCAAACTGTGCTGTGAGCTCCTAGACTGCCTCTGGGTGCACACCAGGTCTCCTGCACTTCCTGGAGACCGAGTGCTGTGGCCCAGGCTGTTCAGATCCCAAAGCAGGCACCTGAAGGCTCCTACTGGGGCCCGCTGGATTCACTGGAGCACACCGACTTCTCCCCGCTGGCCGCCCGGAAGCCCCTCTTCACTACTTATGCTCTTAGTCATAGTCTTATTTCCATAACTGTAGCTCTCCTTGTTTTCTTCCTCTAACTTCTTAGCTATGCTTAGTACTCTCTTCAGCCTTGCAGTCTTTCCAATATTCTCTTTAGTGAGCCTATTTGTAACAGTTCCTTTGGCTGAGTATGTAAACAAAGGTGGCAAGCAGAGACTCTTTTTGTTATACTCTCAGCCTTCAAAACAATGAGCATGAACATCATTATTTTAAGATGATTTAAGATGTTTGGTCATAGGTATTTAACGTTAACAATGGAAAATACTGAAATAAAACTTCTCATTTTCCCTTGTCACTACCTCTGTGAAAATTTATATCTTTATGAATGAATCAAAGATTTGCCTCTTTGTTCCTGACTATCAGAAACCTCTGTGTGTGTGTGTGTGTGTGTGTGTGTGTGTGTGTGTGTGTATGCAGAGAGAGAGAGAGAGAGAGAGAGAGAGAAGTATTTTCCTACAGTGTTAAAGTCCCTCATGTTTTCTGATTAGTTTCTCAGTCTTTCTATCATTTTTTAAATACTTTTTTGACATCAGACCATTATTAAAATGTTACCATTAATTTCTATCTTCTTGCTAGAGCCTGATAATGCACAAAACTCATGCATACATATATGTGCATGTATACCTTGGTTCTGTGGATATATTTATAATAAAACCCTTTTAGGAAAGTATATTAGGTAATGTAAAAAAAACACAACAGAGACTCTTTTAGAATCATGAGCAAGAATTAGCTTTTAAGAAAGGGTCCTATTCTATATTTTTTGGCGAATATCCATAATCAGTGAGTGCATACCATGTATGTCTTTTTGAGTCTGAGTTACCTTATTCGGGATATTTCCTAGTTCCATCCATTTGCCTGCAAAACTCATGATACCCTAACATTTAATAGCTGAATAGTATTCCATTGTGAAATGAATCATACATTTTGTCCATTATTCCCTGGAGCCACATATGGGTTGTTTACAGCTTCTCGTTACTAAAAGTAAGACTGCTATGAGCATGGTGGAGCAAAGAGGGTAACAGGATCAGTTATGGGGGAGGGGCAGGAGAGAAGCCCAGAGGGCCAAGAGAATTAATGGAGATAAGTAACCTTTTGGGGTTGGATGTGGGGGGAGGCCTCTGGAAAGTATCAGAAATCTGGGAGGTTAGAAACGCTAAGGACTCAATAGTGGTGAACTTAGCCAAAATGCCCAACACCAGGGAGAAGGAACTTTGTTAATCTCCAGTAGATAGACAGGACCTCAAGCAGAGGGACAGGGTTAGTAACCCACAATCTAAATTTCTGACCCAGAACTGTTCCTGTCTAAAAGAACTGCAAGGACAAAAATGGAGAAGAAACTGAAGGAAAGGCAGTCCAATGACTGACCCAGCTTGGGATCCATTTCATGGAAGGGCACCAAGACCTGACACTATTACTGACGCTATGATGTGCTTACAGACAGGAAGCTGGCATGGCTATCCTCCAAGAGGCCTTGCTAGTATCTGACTGAGACAGAATCAGACACCTATGCCCAATTATTGGACTGAAGTCAGACACTACTATGGTTGATTTTAGGGAAGGATTAAAGAAGCTGAAGGGCTTGATGACTGCATAGGAAAACCAGCAGTCTTAACCAGACTGCAGGGAGCTCCTAGAGACTGAGCTACCAACTCAGAGCATATACTGACTAGTACAAAGTCCCTGGCACAAATATAACAGATGTCTGCCTGATCAGGCCTTAGTGGGAGCAGATGGACTTAATCCTGAGACTTGAAGCCCTGGGGAAGGGAGAGGTCTGGTTGGGGGGGGAGCACCCTCTCAGAGAGAATGGGGACAAGGAATGGGATGAAGAACTGTGGGAAGGGGACCGAATAGGGGACAATGACGAGAATATAGATAAATAAAATAATGAAAATTGACATTCAAAAAAGGAAAGGTTCATTAATATTAGCAAGGAAAAAGGTATGATTATGACATGTAGATATTATAGACTGTGAACTATGAAGATTCCACACATACTCTATTCTGCTACAGCATGATAGCATCTCTTTAATGGAATAAGGAATTGCAAGTAATGTTGAAAGATAAAGGTCTGAGGGAGTCATCGGTAATTGTGAAGAAGAGAGAAAGACATTCTAACTCAATGTCTTTGGACTACATTGGTATCTGATATAATAGAAAAAGGAAATGAAGTTTTCATACCATTTTTACAATTCAATAGTTAATGTATCAGTCACAAATACTCAACTCTACAACAATAATAGTATCCAATACAGAAAATATGTGATTGTGGGATTGGAAAGATTTCTCCATTACTAAAATGCTTCCCAGACAAGCATGTTCAGATTCCCAACACCCTTGTAATAGGCTGAGTAAAGCTGTTTGTCACCCCCCCACACACACACACACACACATATCCGAACATTAGGAATACAAAGACAGGCAGATTTTTAGTACTTACTGGTCATCAAATCAATCAGAATCCATGAGATCCAGGTAGACTGGAAAAACTCTAGAGATAGTTTGGAAAGGGATAGAAGAAGATACCTGATAACCAGCAATAGAATTCACATGCATTCACATGAACATGTGTACACACAGGAACACATTGACAGTTATACATGAATAAGAACTTGTAATAATAAGATTAAAAAGGAAAATAAATGGTTAATGAGCAAGATGAAGCTCCAATACAACTCTCATGTTTGAAGGAGTAGGCTGAACTTGTTCAGGTCTGGGGTATCTCAATGCCATATCCTAATGGAAAACCCATAGATACAAGTAATCACAAAGCTCAAAGACTAATTTGAATTATAAATGTGAATTCTGACATGCACAAGGAGGTCTTATATAGGCTAGAGACTGAAAAGATTACCTCAGAAATTCTTCAAGATAAGATTAAAATAAAAGAATTTAAGAAATTATAAGCTAAAGACTAAATCCAAGAAAGAGAAGGAAACAGACACACCAAACCTTTGTAACAAGAAGAAACACATCATCTCACTGAATTAGGGGAGGACAGAGATAGATTTCAAATGTATCCTGACATTGTTTATATAGATATCAGGTTCTTCAATCTGAAAAGCAATGAGAATTCATCAGTTATGGATGACACAAGAATAGGGATAAAATTATTCCTCTTTATTCTGGTTAGACTGACAATGAAGCAAACAAACAAGGGACTAACAGTAAATGGATTCGTATGGGGTCAGGAATATATATGAGGAGATTTATCTATTTTACCAGGACTTCATAACACAGAATATGAGGAAAATATATAATAAATCTAGATATCAATTTGGGAACTCCCAAATATCTACATAATATTCTTTTACCTTTCCCTCTTGTAGTCTCAAAGACATTGTTCTAATGTTTGTCATAATCTTCTTTTAGAACTCTGATGATATTAGGTTTTTGAACCTAGAGAAATCTTTGTTATTACTGAGAAAATTAAAAAGACTAAAATACTAACTTGTATGATTACTCTATATTCACACATAACTTTTTTGTATATTCAACAAATTTAATCGGAACTCTTCTGAGAATCAACTCTGTTTTTTTTTAAATTGGATATATTTTTTATTTACATTTCAAATGATTTCCCTTTTTCTGGCTCCCCAATCCCCGAAAGTCCCATAAGCCCTCTTCCCTCCCCCTGTTCCCCCATCCACCCCTTCCCACTTCCCTGTTCTGGTATTCCCCTATACTCTTGCACTGAGTCTTTCCATAACCAGGGGCCACTCCTCCATTCTTCTTGGACATCATTTGATGTGTAGATTATGTTTTTGGTATTCCAATTTTCTAGGCTAATATCCACTTATTAGTGAGTGCATACCATGATTGATCTTTTGAGACTGGGTTACCTCACTTAGTATGATATTCTCCAGCTCCATCCATTTGCCTAAAAATTGCATGAATTCATTGTTTCTAATTACTGAATAGTACTCCATTGTGTATATATACAACATTTTTTGTACCCATTTCTCCGTTGGGGATACCTGTGTTCTTTCCAGCTTCTGGCTATTATAAATAGGGCTGCTCTGGATATATGCCCAGGGGTGGTATAGCAGTATCCTCCAGAAGTGATGTGCCCAGTTTTCTGAGGAACCACCAGACTGATTTCCAGAGTGGTTGTACCAATTTGCAACCAGACTAGCAGTGGAGGAGTGTTCCTCTTTCTCCATATTCTCGCCAACACATGCTGTCTCCTGATTTTTTAATCTTAGCCATTCTGACTGGTGTAAGATGAAATCTCAGGGTTGTTTTGATTTGCATTTCCCTAATGACTAATGATGCTGAGCATTTTTTAAGATGCTTCTCAGCCATCTGAAGTTCTTCAGGTGAAAACTCTTTGTTTAGCTCTGTACCCCATTTTTAATAGGGTTACTTGGTTTTCTGGGTTCTAACTTCTTGAGTTCTTTGTATATATTGGATATTAGCCCTCTGTTGGATGTAGGGTTGGTGAAGATCTTTTCCCAATTTGTTGGTTGCTGATTTGTCCTTTTTGATGGTGTCCTTAGCCTTACAGAAACTTTGTAATTTTATGAGGTCCCATTTGTCAATTCTTGATCTTAGAGCATGGGGAAATTTCCTCAATTCTGGTTTTATCTCAATGTTGAGTATTTCATTCCAGATGCTTTTCAAGGACTCATCTCTTTGTAGTCAAATTTTCTAGGCACACATCTTAGCAAACAGAAGTATAACCTTTTATTTTATATGATCTGAAAAGATTTTCCCACTAGAGTGCAGTAATTGTATTCTAGATATTATAAAAATATAAATCTATATTCCTTCCTCGTCTACCAACTAGACAGTACTGGTATTTACATGCATCTCTAGTTATAAAGATACATGATTCAAGCCTCTATTCTCCAATATAAGCTTTTTCACTAACTTATATTTAAAGAATTTTGTAAAACTACAGTGTGAATTTTCAAAAACAGGGATATAGAAATATCTTGTCATAATCTAAATCTCAAATATTATGTGCATGTGCATTCTTGAAATCTTGTTCTCAGTATGGCACTCCTGGGAAGTTATTGTATCTTTAAGAGGTGGTACATAGTGGTAGGTCTTTAGATCACTGGGTTTCTGCTATAGTGAGGAGAGCAGACACCCCATTTTCCAAAGTCTTTTGCTACAAGCCTGTGAGATGATGATTTTCCCAGCATAACATGTTCCCTCTCACTGCAATGCAGACAAACAAAAAACAGCTGAAACTTCCAAAAGTACGCACCAAAATAAAGGTTTTTTTTTCTCTCATAATTTTTATTTCTTAGATAATTGTTAAAGAGATGACAATACACACACACACACACACACATACACACACACACACACACTTATACAAACACATCAGCCATGTAATACATATTTCCCACATTAAGGCATCCAACATAATGATGCTTTCGGTATAAGAACTGAGTAAACACACTATCCTCATTTAACGAAAGAATATTTGAATGAGGATGCTAATCCAAACAACAAATGGGCCATTGTCCTCACAGAGCATTATTAATTTGAATTTTAGAGTTTTTTATTATATACTTTTGAAATGCACACAATACTTGTATCATTTAAATGTCAGAATATATCTCTCTTTCCTAAAGACTATAACATCTTATCAGTCCTGGCCTAGTTAGCTTCTTTCTGTCCTTTCTCAGATGTACAGTTCCCAGAGGAGACTGAGGTTCTCAAAGACTAGAAACCCATTCCCCAAAACAGTTGCTAATGCAATAACAACCCTTGTCTTGTATTTCATTTCCTCCCCTTTGACTTTCTATTGCCAGCTACTATAGTATACTATTAACCTGTCCTGCATGACCTAGTTATTCGGGGAGCTGAGGGGAACCCAAGCCTGAAAGAGAGAAATGGGGAGGGGGGAGACAGAGCAAGGCCAAGTAAAAAGGGATGTATTGTCAATGCCTCTTTAATGAAAAGCAAAATGCCTGGTTTTGAACACTTCAGTAAGAGGAAGTAGGGAGGGGCTGAGGGGAATGCTAAAAGCACAGAAAGAGGAAAGGTCATCCTGGACAGATGCTGGTTGTGGCTTCCAGCAGCGTTTCTGGAATGCTGGTTCCGCCTAGACAAACCCAGGTGTTCGGCCAGGATGAGAACCAGTTGATCAGCCTTGTGTGAAGAAGGGGGTGGTTGAGCTGTAAACTGCAAGGTCAGTGAACTCTCAAGGTGAGATCTGTTGAAGGTCTGTTTTGCCAGAGTTTGGTCTCCAACCTAGCCCCCTTTTTTCTTTCTTAAAGTTGGGAGGTGACTATGGAAAGAGGGTCAGTGGAGAGCCTGTTTTAGGCTATGTGGCTTGCCCCCACATACAGCACCACAGTAACTAGGCCTTTTTAGGTCCTACTAGGGCAGGGCCTCTGTCTTAGGCTATGTGAGTGGCACCCACTCCTGGCATCACATTCCACTCCAATGACTTAATCAGGCCCTTGGTGGTCATGATGAGCGCCCAGGTAGTGGACTCACAATAATCCCATCACGGAGTCACCCTGCAACCAATAGATGGTGTGCATCTGGCTCGTGGCACCACAATAATCCCATCTTTGGCGACCCCACAGTTATGGCCCTCAGCCACTATTAGGAGCCAGAGGTTACCCTCCCATCATAGACATCTCCACAACTTACAGAACCAGGAAGGCTCCGTGCTTGCAGCAAGAGTGGAGAACTGAAGGCCAACGGTTGCTGTCTCTGCATCAGCAGAAGAGAGGTCTTTGGCTGAGCCTCGGATGTCTAGCTGATGGTAGTGGACTGCAACTGGTTTGTTTAAGACAGAATCGATCTGTGATTTAATGAAACTGGTTAATCTGTTAAAAGCTCAGGGGCCAAATGACAAAAGCAACAAAAGACCCACGAGGGGCACCAAAAGGCTGGGGAGCAAGGTGGAGAGCCAGGGAGAAGACACAGCATACTCTGGCAGCTAGCATGTTCCTTCAACATCCTGCAGAAAAAACACAAACATGCCCTCTTCCCCACACTCAGAAAGATTCCTGGCATTAAAATTTTAAAATTTTTGTGGGATATAGAGAAATGATTCTCCCCTCTTTTATTATAAAAATATTGTAAAGTTCTATGGGCCTGTTCCATAATACCTCGTCTTTGCAAATTATGAGGAATCTCAGTAAATGACTAATATCAAATTGTTAATAAAACATCTCAAATAACTGACTATAATAATCAGTTATAATATTTGTCTTAATCTGATTTGGAAAATTCAGTATAAAAAATAACAAATATAAAGACAGTTATAACAAGAAAGCTTGGAAAGTTGTCAATAGTCATATGTATATTTTTTGATTAATTTTTTTGAATTGCATTTGTATAAATAATTGTAAAAGTTAAGAATTAGTAGCATTAAAAAGGAAACAATTTCAAGCAATTGTAAGCCATGATGTATATATATATATATATATATATATATATATATATATATATCAAAAGTTTGATTTTTAACCTTTTAAAAAGAACAGCTACAGCACCCAATTCAATTATCCGTGCTGAAGCAAGGGGACACTCAAAAGAATAAACATGTGATCTAATTATATGAGCTTTACTCCCATAGTAGATGCATTTTTATAGGATGCATGCATAAATCTATAACAATATAAAAACATGTATAGAGGCAAATTTTTAACAATTCATCTTTTAGATAACAATTATTAATTTTTCCTAAAAAGTCTTGCCATGTAATAGATCAACCATCAAAATTTTGTAATAACCAATTTGATTGCTGTTTCAAACAAGGAACAAACGTTTTCTACCTTGAAAACAGAGAGGCTTAGGTCCTCCCAGGGCAAGCTTAAAATGAGGTTAATATAAGATAAAGCCAATTAATATATCCTAACAACCTTTAAAATTCATTTATGTAAAAATTCTAAAAGTTCATAGTTAGGAGCAAAGGCCTGTAACAACATTTCATAAACATTATACACTGAAAAATTTAAGATCCTAGCTTCTTGTATTGAAACAGAGACAAAACATTTTTTTCTCACATAAGGTAAGGCTATTTCTTAGGCAAATGGATGGAGCTAGAGAACATCATACTAAGTGAGGTAACCCAGACTCAAAAGGTGAATCATGGTATGCACTCACTAATAAGTGGATATTAACCTAGAAAACTGGAATACCCAAAACATAATCCACACATCAAATGAGGTACAAGAAGAAAGGAGGACTGGCCCCTTGTTTTGGAAAGACTCAGTGAAGCAGTATTCAGCAAAACCAGAACGGGGAAGTGGGAAGGGGTGGGTGGGAGGACAGGGGGAGAGAAGGGGGCTTACGGGACTTTCAGGGAGTGGGGGGCTTGAAAAGGGGAAATCATTTGAAATGTAAATAAAAAAATATATCGAATAAAAAAAACCATTCAATCACACACACACACACACACACACACACACACACACACACACACACACACACACAAAAAAAAAACGGTAAGGCTATTAGCCATCCCTTGAGGAAAAATCCTTCTAATGAAATTGCTTTATTGCTTCTTTAAAGTTAGAAGCAAATGCTTTTATAATTATCAGAATGTAAAGCAAAAAACAATCCTTTAAATCTATAATAATTTTGTATGGAGTAGACAGGCCAAATTTCAATGCCTTCATAAGTTCTACATAGCCTTATTGACCTTTCATAGATTTGAACTGCATTCTAAACCACACCTGGATTGGTCTGTCAAGAATTTTCATTTAGCCAAACACTCCCTAGGTGGGGCCTGTAAGGCAGAAACAATTTCTCACAAGCTTCTTCACTAGCTTCCCCTGAGGCAGCTCTAGGCTTTGCATTAATTCAAATGTAAATTTTTTCCCAAGGACCCACCTTGAATCCTTGGCAAGGATGTTACATGCAGTTCCTCAAATGTAACCACCTTCTAATCTGAGTCTTTTATCTAAGACCAGACCCAAACCCACCTATCCTGCAAGGACATTTTAAGGATTGAATAACAAAAGGAACCTGTAATTTCAGGGTTCCCGGAAAAATTCTACTCGCAGTTTCATAATAGTCAAAGGAGCCTGTTTGATATAAAATAAATTTCCAATAAGATCTCCTTTTTAATCTTGGAGGGTTAAATTTTGCTCCTACCATTGTAGCCATTAAACTTGTGGAGAAGTGGCAATAGACCTATAATAGCCACAGCTGTATCATTCTTAAAATTATCTTAATTACAAAATATGTTAAGAATCGTGAGCCTTTAACCAGACTGCAAACTGAAAATTGCAACCAATGACACACTGGCAATTTTTATTGTAACTCAATTTTTCCTTGCAATATTAGCGCACAACAACAACCTTGGAAGCAAATCCAAATTTTAAACAATCTATTTTCTTTAAAATCAATGGCAAACACATTATTTTTACAGCACAAAGTTTGTCTGCCAGTTCTTATGTTCAAGTATATGGCAGTGTAACTTATTAAAGAGACATTATTTTAAATTGTATTTCTTATAAGTCCAATCTCCAGACCAAGATTCACACAAAACACCATGCCAAATTAGAAGCATCTTAGAGGCCTGTATTTCCTGGGTTGCGTCATGCCACGTGTAGCTAGTTAAGACAGCTCTGACACTAAATTACTAGTTTTAAACAAACCTTTTCTTAATAACACTATACCTTTTAAATCATAACCAATTAATTTATAACTCTATAGCCAAGATATGTAAAACCTTATACCAGTAAGACTAATTAAAAACAAGAATAAAGCGATTACACAAATTTCATAAGTTAAACCAAAGTTTCCCAAACCTTGAGGCTGGTGGCCTTCTAAAAATGACTTTTTCTCCAGCTGTGTTTGACTCCTACTTAAGAATGTGAGGCACCTTAAATTAGCTTCCTCCATGTAAATTGCAGACTGGCAGGACTGCCAGCAGATAAAGCTTTTATTTACCATTTTTTCTTTTTAACATAAAACAAAATCTACGATCATTCAGCCAATCAAAACAATAGACAACATAAATTGATACACATATGGACAGGTTTTGGTGCACCAAAGACAAACAACAGACAACAGAGAGGGAACTTGATGTCCCAAAGAGATCCAAATATCTTAACCAGAACTAAGGAGATCTCCAGTAGGTTTCAGAGAGGAAACAGGACGTCTGCCATTTTCATATCTTCCCCAGGAGAGTTTTGAAATAGCTTTTAACCATTTTTTTTTTTTTGATACCATGTCCTACACATGGAAAAACTGCTTTTCTGAAACCTGCTTTTTCTGTTGTTTAACAAGGGGGAGTAAGGGAGGTGCCTAGGCAAACATACACACAGACATGGTATAGAATAAAGTTTATTCAGAACAGAGGATGAAAGTTAATGGGTTAGTGGAGACAGAGAAAAGCAGAGAGTGTAGATAAGTAGAGACTGGCCATGACCACATGGAGAGAGGTAGGACAGCATCGGAGCCCTGCCTGGTAAATATTTCATTTAATTCTCGACCTACTTTTTGCCATATCTTTCTTTTTAACTCTAACTCCCCTTTCCCTGAAAGAAGCTTTCAGGTCTCTAATGAAGACTGCGTCTTTAGACAATGGCCCATTTGTTGTGGGATGGAAATGTCAACTTACCGAGAAATGCTTTTTCTCTCATGAACGGTGAGAGTGCTTCCTCTAAATGGCTTCTTTGCCACAGCAGCCTTCTCCTGAATGGTTTCCATCTGGCGAAGGTCCGTACCTCGAGCACCACGTTGGGGCACCACTTATCCAGTCCCAAGGGACCTAGTTATTCGGGGAGCCAAGGAAAACCCAAGCCTGAAAGAGAAATGGGTGGGAAAAGAGAGCGAGGCCAAGCAAAAAGGGGTGTCTTGTCAAAGCCTCTTTAATGAAAAGCAAAACGCCTGGTTTTGAATGCACTGGAAAGAAGTAGGGAGGGGCTGAGGGGAATGCTAAAAGCACAGAAAGAGGAAAGGTCATCCTGGACAGATGTTGACTGTGGCATCCACCAGCTTTTCTGGAATGCTGGTTCTGCCTAGACAACCCCACGTGTTCGGCCAGGATAAGAACCATTTGATCAGCCTTGGGTGAAGAAGGGGGTAGTTCAGCTGTAAACTGCAAGGTCAGTGAACTTTCAAGGTGAGAGTTGTTGAAGGTCTGGTTTCCCAGAGTTTGGTCTCCCACATACTATATGTAAATGAGTCCCCAAAGAGCTGCTCACAGAGGTCTGCTCAAGTCAGCATTTTAGAACATCCTCAAATATGGTATATAGAGTAAGCAGAGTGATGATGTGGGCCTAAATTCCAAACAAATGAAGAACTGGGTGTTATGTCAAGCACTAATAAAGGGAAGGTCATCATTGAGATAGCTAATACTGGTTGTCAAATGGACAGCATCTAGCACCATGCAATAGACAAACCTCAGGCATGTCTTCAAAGGATCTTGTAGACTAGGCTAACTGAAGTAGAAGGCACACCATTTAATGGACTGGGACCCCAGGCAGAATGCAAACAGAAACAAGTCAAGAACCAACATTCATTTCTCTGCCTCTTTTCTGTGAATATGGTATGACCAGATTCCTGAGGCCCCTCTGGCAATGCTCTTCCACTACAATGAACTGAACACTCATAAACAAAAATATATTCCTGCTTCCTTAACTGCTTTTATAAAGTATTTTGCCATAGTATCATGGAAGGTAATAATATGCTTATTATTTCACATATTTGGACAAAATGAAGTCAAAATGGGAGATAAGACTCCTGAATCTGTTTACAAAGAGAACAAATTTTACTCTCTAAATATTCCTCCTCAGGACTACTGGCATTCTACTACATGTTGTTTCTGCATCTCTAAAACCAACTCATCTTTGGGTTTCCGCATTTTGATTTATTTTCTTTGAATGGCATCTCCATTCTTTATAGCCTCTGTCTCAAATACGTATTTTATTGACATTTCCAAACCGTGTTGTTACTAATGAAGAAATTAGTAACATATATTTTATTTTTGAAAGTATAGTTTAATTTCAACATTTACTGCTTGACTTTGTTCCCTCCAGGCCAAACAATATACCCCTTCATATTCTATTTCAAATTCATGACCTCTGTTTTGCTCTCACTTATTACTATTGCATGTATACATGTATAGGATAGACATGCACATATTGCAAAAAAATACTCTTTTAATCTGTGTATTACTTGTGTGTATGTTTTCACAGCTGATTGTTTGAAACTGGTTAACCAATTGCTGTGATTCTCCCTGATGGGGACAAGTTTACATTCTTTCAGATTTCCTCAGTAGCCCGTAGTTTGTAGGATAGGGTTTAGGTCTTATGGGTTTTCTCCATCCAGTTTGCCATGGGCATTGGCATCATTTTTTTTCAGCTTACATTTGTGTAGTCACATTGGTAAGACTTTAATGGTATTGCCTCTTACTGGGTGTTGTATTCTGTAGCTGCCCTGCAGCTACTGAGAACTGGTTTCTGGAAGAGAAACGTAAGGGATGGATGGGGAAACGGTGAAAAGAGAAAAGAGTCAAGTCAATATTGTGCTGATCAAGACTGAAACTTTAATAAATGTTAGTTAATACATAGCTTGGGAATAAATCCCTCCTCCCAGACTTCACGGTGAAGTCAGAGAACTTGCTGGCTCCACTCTCAGCAGGCGACCTGCTAAGATCAGAAGACTTCAAGTCTAGCAGATCCAGAATGCTTCTAGGTGAGGCTACCCTGAGACTGCCAATGACTTCCAGGTGAGAGCAGAGAGCTGTGTTATTCTATAAAGAACAAAGGCCAGGAATTTCATAGGCTGATAACTGATGATCAGAGCAGAGGCTGGAAAACCCAGCTCAAATGCTGGAAGGGAGGGAATGGACAACCTGAGGAGACATGGTCTCACAGAAATTCTCCTATCCTTTGACTCTTACACTCTTTCTAACCCCACTTCTTGAGTGTTTCCTGAGCCTTAGGTGTGCAAGTGTCTTGTAGAAGTATCCATTGCAGCCTCACCCATTGACTCTCCAGTGCTTGCCCCTCACATACTCATTAACCTAGTATTATTTAAGAAAAAAAAGTTGGGGGAGCGGCAGCAACGGCAGCGGTGGCAGCAGTGCAGCAGTGGATGGTCCAGCTGAAGGGCCATCAGCAGTGGAACCAAGGCAACACAGGGTCCAGTTAGGCCCTGCGCCCACGACCACTGACCTTCGCTGACCAGCCAGGCTGCAAGCAGCTGTGGATTTGCGGCACCTTTCGCTGCACGAAAGCCACTTCAGAACTCAGGCCTCCCTCCAGTCAAGAGAGGCTCACCTCCATCTTGGTTTCGGACTCCAGAGAGATCCAGACAGACTGAGGTACACAAACATAACCCGAGGCCAACACCGCGGGGGTCTGAGCCCGACGGGCATTGGCCTGCACCCAGGCCCTGGGCTGTTCGGGGGGGCCATCGGGGTGCCAACCCAGCCAGGAGGTTTTTTTGCCTGGGACAGCGCGCGCGCCGCCATTTTGCCTACAGGACACCTGAGAGCTCTGGCGGGCAGAGCCGGCTAACAGGCATAGCCTGAGGCTAACAAAACAGGGGTCTAGGCCCCAAGAGGCCCTGGACTGACCCCAAGAACTGGGCGGCTTGGTGGGCCATCTGTGTGTCAACCCGCCCAGGAGGTTGTTAGCACAGCAGACTCTCCCGGGGCTTTCAGGGAGCGTGAGCACGCACGCCCAACATCCTGGTCACTTGACAGACACAATTAACAGTCATAGCCCAAGGGGAACTTTGATCGGACCTTGGCCTCCCAGGCTTTTGCCTGGATCCAGGGCCTGGGCGGCCAGGCTAACCTTGTGTGCGCCAGCCCGGTTGGGGGATCAGCTGCCCAGTGGAGTGATTAGCACGCAGGGTAGGTCCCAGCAGCATACACCTTCTGCGCTCCCTGGGGGTGCACACGGGCTCCATCTGGTCCACAGACACAATGTGGGGCAAAGTACACTAGACCTGCAAGGGCACCCAAGAGGAGGACAGCACTGCAGCAATCTGCTACAGGGGAAACCCAGCCATATAGTGTTGCAGTAATAGCCCCAGAGCCCCTCAGGAGGCCCAGACACCAGCCAGGGACAAGACCAACTAAATCCAGAGAACAAGATGGCAAAGGGCAAAAGCAGGAACGCTACTAACAGAAATCTAGGCAATATGGCAGCATCTGAACCAAACTCTCCAACATCAGCAAGTCCTGGTTATGTCAACACACCAGAGAAACAAGATTTGGATTTAAAATCACTGATCATGATGCTGCTAGAAGAACACAAAAAGGACATAAATGAATCTCTTAATGAAACACAGGGGAACATGAATAAGCTAGAAACCCGTATAATAGAAACAGAAAAATCACTTAAAGAAATGCAGGAGAATAAGGTTCAAGAGATAGAAGCCAATAAAGAAGAAAGGCAAAAAAAAAAAAAAAAAAAAAAAAAAAAAAAAACCCTTAAAGAAATGCAGGAGAACTTGAGTCAAGAGGCAGAAGTCATGAAAGAGGTAACACAAAAATCTCTTAAAGAATTACAGGAAAACACAAACAAATAAATGATGGAACTGAGCAAAACCATCCTGGATCTAAAAACAGAACTAGAAACAACTAAGAAATCACAAAGGGAGACAACTTTGGAGATAGAAAACCTTGAGAAGAAATCAGGGGCCATAGATGCAAATATAAACAACTGAATACAAGAGATGGAAGAGAGAATTTCAGATGCCGAAGATACCATAGAAACCATTGACTCAACAGTCAAAGAAAATGCAAAATGCAAAAAGCTTGTATACCAGAACATCCAGGAAATCCAGGATACAATGAGAATACCAAACCTAAGGATTATAGGTATAGATGAGAGTGAAGATTTACAACTGAAAGGGCCAGCAAATATCTTTAACAAAATTATGGAAGAAAACTTTCCCAACTTAAAGAGAGAGATGCCTATGAATATACAAGAAGCATACAGAACTCCAAACAGACTGGACCTGAGCAGAAATACCTCTCGCCACATAATAATTAAAACCCCAAATACACTAAACAAAGAAAGAATATTAAAGGCAGTAAGAGAAAAAGGCCAAGTAACATATAAAGGAAGACCTATCAGAATCATACCAGACTTCTCACCAGAGACCATGAAAGCTAGAAGATCCTGGGCAGATCTCATGCAGACTCTAAGAGAACACAAATGTCAGCCAAGACTACTATACCCAGCAAAACTCTCAATCACAACGATGGAGAAACAAATTCATTCCATGACAAAACCAAATTTACACAATATCTTTCCACAATCCCAGCTCTACAAAGAATAATAGGAGGAAAACTCCAATACAAGGAGGGAAACTACACCCTGAAAAAAGTATGATAGTAACCTTCCTTCATCAAACCCAAAAGAAGATAATCACTCAAATATAAAATTAACATCAAAAATGACAGGAAGTAATAATCTCTATTCCTTAATATCTCTTAACATCAATGGAATTAATTCCCCAATAAAAAGACATAGACTAACAGACTGGATAAGGAAACAAGACCCTACATTTTGCTGCATACAGGAAACACACCTAAATGTCAAAGACAAAAACTACCTTAGAGTAAAAGGCTGGAAGACAACTTTACAAGCCAATGGTCTCAGGAAACAAGCCGGAGTAGCCATTCTAATATCAGATAAAATTGACTTTCAACCTAAAGTCATCAAAAGAGACACTAAGGGACACTTCTTTCTGGTCAAAGGAAAAATCCACCAAGAAGAACTTTCAATTCTGAACATCTATGCGCCAAATGCAAGGGCACCCTCATTCGTAAAAGAAACTTTACTAAAGCTCAAAGCACACATTGCACCTAACACAATAATTGTGGGTGACTTCAACACTCCACTCTCCTCAATGGACCAATCAGGAAAACAGAAACTAAACAGGGACACAGTAAAACTAATTGAAGCCTTGGACCAATTGGATTTGACTGATATTTATAGAACATTTCACCCTAAAGCAAAAGAATATACCTTTTTCTCAGCACCTCATGGCACCTTCTCCAAAATTGACCATATAATTGGTCACAAGACAGACCTCAACAAATACAAGATCGAACTACTCCCATGTGTCCTATCAGATCACTATGGTGTAAGTGTGGTTTATAATAAGCAACAAAAACAACAGAAAGCCCACACACACATGGAGGCTGAACAATCCTCTACTCAATGACACCTTGGCCAAAGAATAAATAAAGAAAGAAATCAGAGACTTTTTTAGAATTTAATGAAAATGAAGGCACAACACACCAAAATCTTTGAGACACAATGAAAGCAGTGTTAAGAGAAAAACTCATAGCCCTGAGTGCCTCCAAAAAGAAAATGGAGAGAGCATATACCAGCCGCTTAATGACACACCTGAAAGCCCTGGAACAAAAAGAAGCTATTTCACCCAGGAGGAGTAGAAGACAGGAAATCATCAAACTCAGGGCTGAAATCAATCAAGTGGAAACAAAGAGAACCATACAAAGAATCAATGAGTCCAGGAGCTGGTTCTTTGAGAAAATCAACAAGATAGATAAACCCTTAGCCAGACTGACCAAAGGGCACAGAGAAAGTATCCAAATTAACAAAATTAGAAATGAAAAGGGAGATATTGCAACAGAAACAGAGGAAATCCAAAAAATCATCAGATCCTACTACAAAAGCCTATACTCAACACAACTGGAGAATCTGGAGGAAATGGACAATTTCCTAGACAGATACCAAATACCAAAATTAAATCAGGACCAAATAGATCATCTAAACAGTCCCATAAACCTGAAAGAAATAGAAGGGGTCATAGAAAGTCTTCCAACCAAAAAAGGCACAGGACCAGATGGTTTCAGTGCAGAATTCTATCAGACCTTCAAAGAAGACCTAACATCAATACTCTTCAAACTATTCCACAAAATAGAAACAGAAGGAACCCTACCCAATTCCTTCTACAAAGCCACAGTTACGCTGATACCAAAACCACACAAAGATCTAACAAAGAAAGAAAACTTCAGACCAATCTCCCTTATGAACATCGATGCAAAAATACTCAATAAAATTCTTGCCAACCGAATCCCAGAACACATCAAAACAATCATCCACCATGATCAAGTAGGCTTTATCACAGGGATGCAGGGTTGGTTCAATATACGGAAATCCATCAATAAAATCCACTACATAAACAAACTCAAAGAACAAAACCACATGGTCATTTCATTGGATGCTGAAAAAGTATTCAACAAAATTCAGCATCCTTTCATGCTTAAAGTCTTGGAAAGAACAGGAATTCAAGGCCCATACCTAAACATCGTTAAAGCAATATACAGCAAACCGGTAGCCAGCATCAAACTCAATGGACAGAAACTTGAAGCAATCCCACTAAAATCAGGGACTAGACAGGGCTGCCCCCTTTCTCCTTATCTTTTCAATATTGTACTTGAGGTACTAGCTCGGGCAATTAGACAACATAAGGAGGTCAAAGGGATACAAATTGGAAAGGAAGAAGTCAAACTATCATTATTTGCAAATGACATGATAGTCTACCTAAGTGACCCAAAAAACTCCACTAGAGAAATCCTACAGCTGATAAACAACTTCAGCAAAGTAGCAGGTTATAAAATCAACTCAAGCAAATCAGTGGCCTTCTTATACTCAAAGGATAAGCACGCTCAGAAAGAAATTAGGGAAATGACCCCCTTCACAATAGCCACAAACAGTATAAAGTACCTTGGGGTGACTCTTACCAAACATGTGAAAGATCTGTATGACAAGAACTTCAAGACTCTGAAGAAGGAAATGGAAGAAGACCTCAAAAAATGGGAAAACATCACATGCTCAGGGATCGGCAGGATCAATATAGTTAAAATGGCCATTTGGCCAAAAGCAATATACAGATTCAATGCAATACCCATCAAAATCCCAACTCAGTTCTTCACAGAGTTAGAAAGAGCAATTCTCAAATTCATCTGGAATAACAAAAAACCCAGGATAGCTAAAACAATTCTCAGCAACAAAAGAAATTCTGGGGGAATCAGTATCCCTGACCTCAAGCAATACTACAGAGCAATAGTGTTAAAAACTGCATGGTATTGGTACAGTGACCGGCAGGCAGATCAATGGAACAGGATTGAAGATCCAGAAATGAACCCACACACCTATGGCCACTTGATCCTCGACAAAGGGGCTGAAAACATCCAATGGAAAAATGATAGCCTTTTAAACAAATGGTGCTGGTTCAACTGGAGGTCAGCATGCAGAAGAATGCGAATTGATCCATCCTTGTCTCCTTGTACTAAGCTCAAATCCAAATGGATCAAGGACCTCCACATAAAGCCAGACACTCTGAAGCTACTAGAAAAGAAACTGGGGAATACCCTTGAGGACATCGGTATAGGGAGAAAGTTTCTGAACAGAACACCAATAGCATATGCTCTAAGATCAAGAATTGACAAATGGGACCTCATAAAATTACAAAGTTTCTGTACGGCAAAGGACACCATCAGAAGGACAAATCGGCAACCAACAAATTGGGAAAAGATCTTCACCAATCCTACATCAGATAGAGGGCTAATATCGAATAGATATAAAGAACTCAAGAAGTTAGACTCCAGAAAACCAAACAACCCTATTAAAAAATGGGGTACAGAGTTAAACAAAGAATTCTCACCTGAAGAACTTCGGATGGCAGAGAAACTCAAAGGATAAGCAGGCTGAGAAAGAAATTAGGGAAATGACCCCCTTCACAATAGCCACAAACAGTATAAAGTATCTTGGGGTGACTCTTACCAAACATGTGAAAGATCTGTATGACAAGAACTTCAAGACTCTGAAGAAGGAAATGGAAGAAGACCTCAAAAAATGGGAAAACCTCCCATGCTCATGGATCGGTAGAATCAATATAGTTAAAATGGCCATTTTGCCTAAAGCACTATACAGATTCAATGCAATACCCATCAAAATCCCAACTCAATTCTTCACAGAGTTAGAAAGAGCAATTATCAAATTCATCTGGAACAACAAAAAACCCAGGATAGCTAAAACTATTCTCAGCAACAAAAGGAAATCTGGGGGAATCAGTATCCCTGACCTCAAGCAATACTACAGAGCAATAGTGTTAAAAACTGCATGGTATTGGTACAGTGACAGGCAGGAGGATCAATGGAACAGGATTGAAGATCCAGAAATGAACCCACACACCTATGGCCACTTGATCCTCGACAAAGAGGCTGAAAACATCCAATGGAAAAAAGATAGCCTTTTCAACAAATGGTGCTGGTTCAACTGGAGGTCAGCATGCAGAAGAATGCGAATTGATCCATCCTTGTCTCCTTGTACTAAGCTCAAATCCAAATGGATCAAGGACCTCCACATAAAGCCAGACACTCTGAAGCTACTAGAAAAGAAACTGGGGAAGACCCTTGAGGACATCGGTACAGGGAGAAAGTTTCTGAACAGAACACCAATAGCGTATGCTCTAAGAGCAAGAATTGACAAATGGGACCTCATAAGGTTACAGAGTTTCTGTAAGGCAAAGGACACCATCAAGAGGACAGATCGGCAACCAACAAATTGGGAAAAGATCTTCACCAATCCTACATCAGATAGAGGGCTAATATCCAATATATATAAAGAACTCAAGAAGTTAGACTCCAGAAAACCAAACAACCCTATTAAAAAATGGGGTACAGAGTTAAACAAAGAATTCTCACCTGAAGAACTTCGGATGGCGGAGAAGCATCTTAAAAAATGCTCAACTTCATTAGTCATTAGGGAAATGCAAATCAAAACAACCCTAAGATTTCATCTTACACCAGTCAGAATGGCTAAGATTAAAAATTCAGGAGACAGCAGGTGTTGGAGAGGGTGTGGAGAAAGAGGAACACTCCTCCACTGCTGGTGGGGTTGCAATTTGGTACAACCACTCTGGAAATCAGTCTGGCGGTTCCTCCGAAAACTGGGCACCTTACTTCCAGAAGATCCTGCTATACCACGTCTGGGCATATACCCAGAAGACTCCCCACCATGTAATAAGGATACATGTTCTACTATGTTCATAGCAGCCCTATTTGTAATTGCCAGATGCTGGAAAGAACCCAGGTATCCCTCAACAGAAGAATGGATGCAAAAAATGTGGTATATCTACACAATGGAGTACTATTCAGCCATTAGAAACAATGAATTCATGAAATTCTTAGGCAAATGGATGGAGCTAGAGAATATCATACTAAGTGAGGTAACCCAGACTCAAAAGGTGAATAATGGTATGCACTCACTAATAAGTGGATATTAACCTAGAAAACTGGAATACCCAAAACATAATCCACACATCAAATGAGGTACAAGAAGAAAGGAGGAGTGGCCCCTGGTTCTGGAAAGACTCAGTGAAACAGTATTCAGCAAAAGCAGAACGGGGAAGTGGGAAGGGGTGGGTGGGAGGACAGGGGAAGAGAAGGGGGCTTGCGGGACTTTCGGGGAGTGGGGGGGCTAGAAGAGGAGAAATCATTTGAAATGTATATAAATTATATCGAATAATAAAAAAAAAAAGACACCTCTCAAAAAAAAAAGATTAAAAATTCAGGAGACAGCAGGTGTTGGCAAGGATGTGGAGAAAGAGGAACACTCCTCCACTGCGGGTGGGGTTGCAAATTGTTATAACCACTCTGGAAATCAGTCTGGCGCTTCCTCCAAAAACTGGGCACCTCACTTCCAGAAGATCCTGCTATACCACTCCTGGGCATATACCCAGAGGATTCCCCACCATGTAATAAGGATACATGCTCTACTATGTTCATAGCAGCCCTATTTATAATTGCCAAATGCTGGAAAGAACCCAGGTATCCCTCAACAGAAGAGTGGATGCAAAAAATGTGGTATATCTACACAATGGAGTACTATTCAGCCATTAGAAACAATGAATTCATAAAATTCTTAGGCAAATGGATGGAGCTAGAGAACATCATACTACGTGAGGTAACCCAAACTCAAAGGTGAATCATGGTATGCACTCACTAATAAGTGGATATTAACCTAGAAAACTGGAATACCCAAAACATAATCCACACATCAAATGAGGTACAAGAAGAACGGAGGAGTGGCCCCTTGTTCTGGAAAGACTCAGTGAAGCAGTATAGAGCAAAATCAGAACAGGGAAGTGGGAAGGGTTGGGTGGGAAAACAGGGGGAGGGAAGGGGACTGATGGGACTTTCGGGGAGTGGGGGTCCAGAAAAGGGGAAATCATTTGAAATGTAAATAAATATATCAATAAATTAAAAAAAAAACTGAAAAAAAAGAAAAAAAAAAGTTAAGCCTGACCTCCTGGATCATTGCTTTTAAGGTGTAGTAAAGATGGAGACCAAGTAGAAGAAAATTTGATGTTTATTTACTTGGTATGTGGCTAGACCAACAAGCCATCCCCTAAGCATTACTGACTTCTAATAAGTACAACATAATTTGCAAGGATTAGAAAACACACACCAGTTTTCTGACTACCTTATTCTGACCATGCAGCCTTACTTAATCTGTTAGGCACTTGGAGTCACAAGCATTTCTTCCCTGGTTCCTGAGCGTTGCCATTGTGTCTTCCAAAGAGGCGAGAGTGGGATGACTGATATTATACTGATGTTATAGAAATATTCCCATGTGTAGTGGAATTTTCTCAGGCCACAATGTTAAATAACATTATAGATTATTATTATTAAAGTTCTATCAGAAGTATTGTTGAAATATAATCAGCACATACCCTTGACTTCCTTGCCCTCTTTTTCCTCTTGATAAAACTGAATGCTAAGATCAGTTGGAAAATAGAGTGGAAAAATCTATATAACATTTATATAAATTTCTGGGACCTATTCCTAATATAGACTAGTTATACACAGATATAATATCCTATTCTTTATCTGACAAATACAGAAAAGTCTTTTGTTACATCTTACTGTGCCAATGTGAATTAAAATTAAACAGAATAAATAATCTTTTAGTGTTCACTCATCAGACATTGTAAAGATCATTCTTAATGTTGGTACTGAGACCTGCGAGGCCTGTGATGTCATGTAGGTGACAATTAGAACTATAGGCCTGTTGCCAAGGCAACAGCCGCCATATACCCAGAATTCAGTGGTCCACCTTTACCTGTAATTACATCATCACCCATATATAACTGGGCAGCGTTTCTCCCCCTTTCTCTTTTTTCTCTCTCTTTCCTTCCTTCTTCCCGCCCGCTACCACTTTCCCCATCTTAGATAAAGTCCCACATGGAACTGTTTGGCCTGGTGTATCTCATTGTGGCCCACATCTCCACTGCATCCCACGGCCCGTGCAGCAAGCAGACAGGTGACCTGTACTGGGGAATAAGCAGGCGGACCTTTGTGCAGAAAAACCAACACTTGCACTTCAAAATAATGGTGTGTGTGTGTGTGTGTGTGTGTGCTCATTTGTACATGTGGATGTCAGAGGACAACTTGGGAAAATTTGTCATCCATCTCACCTTCTCATGGATTCTCAGATTAAACACACACATGTCACTAGCATTGTAGGGCAAATGCCCTTACCAGTGAACCTTCTTGCTGGCTCTGAAGATGACTCATGTCGACCATCTTAATTCTATAGTTTACACAGAGACCAAGAGGGAAATTTGCCTTATAGGCGTCTACTTTACTAGGGTCATATAGCCATTTGAAAATTCAAACTGTTTTGAAACAATAGCCTAAGTCTCAGCTACACATGTGAGTACCTCTATGACTGAACTACCATTTGATTATCTATTTCCTAAATGTTCTTATGGAACTAGTACATGACAACTGCTAATGACGCAAAGAATCTTTCTGTTGTACAATTGGATGAAGTGACAAACTAGCCAGAAATTCTTATACAATAATTAAATGGTTTTGATCCTTTCATGTTTCACTTCTCACCAATAAAACTACAAGACACAAAAGCAACTGAGTGTTTTGCACAGAAATAAAGGAAAATATAGGTCTGGAAGGCTATTAAATATAATGTGTATGGTAAAGATGGTCTAGCACTACTCTTGTCACTCAAGTTCTTCCTACCATCATATTCTCCATCAACATATACACACTATGGTCTTAGAGTAAGCTTGATGAATACTGATGCCAGAGCCCATCCTCAGGATTTCTATCTAATTGGTCTCAATAATGAGCTGTAATTCAGGACTTCAAAAAGTTCTGTTTGTCTCTATTGCTTTCTCTCCTTCCTCTCCCTCTCCCTTTACCTCTCCTTCCTCTCCTTCCCTCTCTGCTTCCTCTCCTTCTTCTCCCTCTCCCTCTCCTTCCTCTCCTTCTCCCTCTCCCTTTCTCCCTCTGCTCCTTCTTCCTCTCTGTCCCTCTTGCTCTCTCTCACCCTTCTCTCTCTCTCTCTCTCTCTCTCTCTCTCTCTCTCTCTCTCTCTCTCTCTCTCCCTCTTCTCTCCCTCCTTCTCCCCTCTCTCTTACTTTACTGTTCTATGAAAGATAAAATTCTGGATGCCCAAGAAGTTCTTTCAAAACAAGACCTGAAGATTGTTATGCTTTGAATGTGAAATGTCCACCAAAAGCCCATGTTCTAAACTCTTGGTCCCCAGGTGAAGTTTCTGTGAGAAGTTGTAGGTAATGTAACAGGTATGGTCCAGCCAGAGAGAATAGGCACCAAATGGTGTATATCTGGAGGTTTTAGCTTGTCCTTGGTTCCTAGTCTTCCTTTCTTTCTCTGTATGCTGTACACTTTCTTACTGTCATACTAACATAAAAAGTCCAGTAATTCATTAACTCTGAGTGGGTGTCACAAATAAATTTCATATTATGATTATATTTAGAATTCATGTGCTAGAAACATCATTGTGTAACCATCTTGGAAAAAAATTCAAGAAAATATTTTATTTCCATGTTGTTGAAAATTTCATATGTATAGAAAATAAAATCAATAGAAACAATGTATTGAGGTACCTAATATCAATTATTCAATCTGTTTTTATGTTTGATTAAACCTTCTATCCATAATCCTTTATATAGATAAGCAGGATATGAGTTTGCAGAAGCCTAATCTGAGGAACGATGGAAAATGAATTGGTGGCTAGATGTTGACTCAAGATTTCTAGTGAGAACACATGTTCTCCACCAGAGCCTCCTCCCTTCCCAAGTGTTCCAGGTAGAGAGATAAGGTGTGAATTATGTCCCAGAAGAAAGGTCAAAAGGCTGAGGGAATCTCCTGATTAACCAGACTCAGGTCCTTGTTCATATCTCTCAGGAAATAAGAACGGGCCAACTGGAGATGCCCAGCTCTTATTTTCAAACAAGATAATTAGGAATGTTTACAAAATCTTAAATCATCTACATATTATAATCTAAAACAATTTTCTGGACTCTAACAAACTATTTTGCAAACTAGGAAACTTAAATATTGCTCTGTTCCTCTGTAAACATTCACTGCATTAATACGGTTTATACTTTACTTCTTAAAAGTCAAATTCTTTTTAGGGAGTGACCTTGTTTTTTCCTGAAGACAGAATAGAATTATTTAGGATTTTAGCAACTTCTCTTGTCTATGACAATTTTCATTATATTAAAAATTGTGCCCTAAGAATACAAATCTTGATAAGGCTGTTTATATTTATAGCTTTTGAATATTTTTCAAAACCAAAAGTATATACCACAAGAGCCCAACATGTCTTCCAGGAAATGACTGGAAAATAGACAGATAAAAGCCTACTGTAAGATATGATTTGGCTTATCTTACTGGGGCCAAAAGAAAGCAAGCATTTGGGGGAAGTCTAGTATTAAACAATGAAATAAAAATGCTCACCCAAACTATCATAGAGGAAAGGCTAAATAAGACACAAACATGTATTATTTTAGGAGCTCTAAAACTCAACTGCTTTTAGCAGTGAGGCTGCTGCAAGAAGAGTCATTACTCAGGAAGAATAGCAGTGGCAGAAATAGGCATCTTATTGCTTCTAACAGACTGAATTCAAGAAAGTTAACATCCAGACAGCTAAAGCTGTATTTACAAAGCAGATCCAGTTCAATGACTTTCTTATAAATAGCCTCTCAATGTAATAACACAATGAGAAAGGGAATAGGGAAGAACCGGAGAGGAGAAAATAATGGTGGAGGGAGGGGACAGGTCCTGAAAGGGAGGAGAGAGGAGAGGACCTGAACTGAGACTACACTAATTTACTTGCCTAAGTGCACATTTTGTTAAAAATTAATCAGAGTAGAACTGCATGTGTATTGATAAAATTATTCAATATTTTCTACTTTAGGGTTTCATTTTCTTAGACAGGGTCTCACTGTATAGTTGTGGCAGGTCTGGGACTTAAAATGTTGGTCTTGAACTCATAAAAATCCACCTGCCTCTGCCTCTTGCATACTACTATTAAAGGGGTTTCCCCATAACCAAAGTTCTAAAGACAATGGATTAAAATTGCTACCCCATGAACACTTGCAGAACATAATTGTAACAGAATTTTCCCCAAATTAATTTAAATATCAATACAATATGAAGCCAGTGATTGGGCAGTAGAAAAGGAAGGCTACGGGTAGGGGAGATTTTTGGAGACTGGAGAGAGAGGACAGAAGGAGAAGAAGGAAGACGGAGGAAGAGAAAGATGATCCAAATTCCACATGGCTTTAAATAGACACAGATAGCTATGGATATCTTATAAGGGATGGATAATTATAGGACAATTTTTCTTATCTAGGTAGGCAATTTTTATCAATATCAATTGGCTCTGAGTTCATTATATGGGCATTTTGTGGGGTGAGACTTTACTGATTTAAAGCTGACTTATAAATTGCAAGACTCTGTTGATTTTACAGGTTTACTGGGATTTAGGACTGCTGACTGCAGGAGGTTGAATGCTGGGAATGTGAGCTGGGAATATGCACCAAGAGAACCAAGAGAACGGCAGTCACTACTTAGACCTAGCCATGGAGGCAGCTGAGTCGCCAGCCTGAGAGTAGCTGGTGATATCTCAGGATGGTACATATTTTAATATTTCTCGCCTGTGTTCATCAAATGCTACATGGTTTTTATACCAATATTTTTCAAGGGACAGGAAGGAAAAAGCTGAAAATCACTTTAGGTTCTATAATATACTAGATGGAATTTAACTACACTAATGCATATACTGTTTTTAAAAAGCACTTATTCAGTTATTCTAATAAAACCTTTTTATTCAGTCTTTCATGTCTTTATTGAATTCAT